>NW_026068423.1:9880-18954 GCF_014885135.2 Alexandromys fortis | reverse complement strand
AGGATGCTTTGAATATCGGAGGAAAAGAGATCATGGCAAAGTAATGCTTACAGATGAACAGAATTTAGAATATTGGAGAAATATTTAAAAATGACAGAAATGTCGATGGCATTAGAGCTTGGATGAAAGGGGGAACTGAAATTAGCTGAGGCCATTGAATTAGGCCAGGTGACACCATTCAGAACAGGAAGAGAACCATTGAGACGCTATGAGGACCAGACAATACCATAATAGCAGTAATGTGTTCTGCGCTCAATAAATGACTATGACAAACCCTTAAGTTCCAAGTTCCAGGCATTGGCAAAGATGTTGAAATGGGAAATGCCCTTGTTTTTACATAAATGAACACTAAATCAGAAATTTTGTAATCACTAAGTTCTAATCTTTAAAAAACTCCATACACATAAAAACTATGGATCAAAGAAATTGAGGAAATCAGGCACACCCATATAATAAACATTAGATTAAGCATTTTCAATAGGTTTAATTGCAATTCAGTGTTCTTTTTATTACAATGTTCTATTTATTACACTAGAACACTAAAGTTGTACTTTCCAATATGAGACACTATCAATAATTGGCTATTGGCTGTGAAATATTAGTCTAAAAGAGAATTCATGACTAGTGAAAAAGGACTTTGCTTTTCAGTGTCAGTATAAAAATAGAAGGGAAAAATAATTTCATATTGCTTAAATCTTCAAAGAACGTATCCTGATATATTAGGTAAAATAAAACTCTTTTATTAATATTAATTCTCGTATTTTTGCTTCATTTTAACTGACAATTATTAATGTAAAGTCACATATATGACTTGTATTATGTTCTATTAGATGTGTTCTAGAGGCACTGTTATGTCTGAGAGGAGACACCGACCATGCACAGAAACAAATGGTAATAAATGCTATGGGACAATGGTTTTACCCTGTAATGTTTGTTTCTTTTACTTGTTTAATAAAATGCTGGTTGTCCAGTAGCCAGGCAGAAAGTATAGGTGGGGTGACCACATAGGAAGTATAGGCTAGACAATGAGAGCAAGAGAATTCTGGGAGAAGGAAAGAGGCAGTCTACAGTCATCATCCAGACAAGGAAGATGTGACTGCCTTGCCAAACAAGGTACCAAGCCACATGAATAACAAAGGCAAGAATTATGGCCTAATATAAGTTATAAGAGTTAATAAGAAGCCTGAGCTATTAGGCCAATCAGGTTACAATTAATGGAGACCTCTGTGTATTTCTTTGGGATGCAGTGGGAAAGAAAATTCAGTCAACAAATAAAGTTCAGTACAGGGTAACAATTTTAAGAGAATTATGGATAAATTGCTTCAGGATCTTATTAACACAAAAATCAATTCTAACAGACAAGAATGGGTGAAATAATTAATTAATAATGAAATTGAATTTACATAATAAATAAGGTGAAATTTCTTTTCAGCAAATAAAATACATATCAAAAATTAGAACAGGAGCAGAGAAGTTTTCAGTAGTCAAGTAGTGCTTTAGATAATGTATGGAATATGTGAGGGGTAAAAGGTATCAAAGTTGTAAAGGTGGATGGATACACTCAAAGTCACTAAGAAGAAATGAAAATTTTTATGAAAGGTTTAAGAACGTTTTGTCTTGTCGGATCACCATGGAGTAAAGTTTGAATTTAACAACAATACAGCAGAAAGGTAGTGGGAAGAGGGAAGAAAGTGGAAATTTTGATTGGTATTATTTATAAAGTAACAAAATAAAGAACTTTTGTCTCTGTGATTTTATTTTATTTTTACATTTATTTCTTTTATAGAAGAATTTGATATTTGTATGCTCTATTCACATGATTTTTAAGCCTACCCACTCTGTCCTCCAACCCCTCTTATGCACTGTTTCACCTTTCTAATTCATGATTTCTTCTCTGAATTATTACATATATGTGTATGTATATATAAATACAACCTGCTGGTTCCATTTAGTGATAAGCATATGTATAATGTATTTAGAGAAGACCACTTAGCATTTGATATTTTATCGGGGAGTAACCTGATTCTCGCTCTCTTAGCACCAATTTCTTAACAGGTGAGACCTTCTGAGATTCGTGCCAGAAAATAATTTGGACATTTTGCAATTAATTTGGTCACTTTGCAACTAATTTGGTCACCTTGCATTAGCACTTCTTTCTTTTTATTTATTTCTTTATTTTTATTGCTTTATAAATAATACCATTCAAAATTTCCACTTCTTCCCCTCCTCCCATTTTACTCCTGCTCCCCCACTCACCCTCCACCCTTCCCTCTAGTCCTGTGTGAAGTCCAAGGCCCTCCCCCATTTATCCAGGCCTAGGAAGGTGTGCATCGAAACAGACTAGGATCCCCCAAATCCAGTATGTGCAAAAGATTCGAATCCCAGTGCCATTATCATTGGCTTCTCAGTCAACCCCCACTGTCAGCCACATTCAGAGTCCGGTTTGATCACGTGCTCGTTCAGTCCTAGTCCAGCTGGCCTTGGTGAGCTCCCATTATATCAGTCCCGCCGTCTCAGTGGGTGGGCGAACCCCTCGCGGTCCTGACTTTCTTGCTCATGCTCTCCCTCCTTCTGCTCTTCAATTGGACATTGGGAGATCAGTTCAGTGCTCCGATGTGGGTCTCTGTCTCTATCTCTATCTGTGGCTGGATGAAGATTCTATGGTGATATTCAAGATATTCATCAGTGTGGCTATGATACAAGACCAGTTCAGGCACCGTCTCCTCTACTGCCCAAGGATCTAGCTGGGGACATGCCCATGGACACCTGGGAACCCCTCTAGAGCCAAGTCTCTTGCCAACCCTAAAATGGCTCCCTTAACTAACAAATCTTCTTCCCAGCTCCCATATCCGTCCTTCCTCCATCTCAACCATCCCACTCCTCCATGCTCTAACCAATCCTCCTTTCTCACTTCTCTATCTGTCTCTCTCCTTCCCCCCACTCCACTCCCACCCCCATGCTCCCAACTTTTGCCTGGCGATCTTGTCTGCTTCCAATTTCTAGGAGGATCTTTATATGTTTTTCATTGGGTTCACCTTATTATTTACTTCTCTAGGATCGTGAACTATAGATTCGATGTCCTTTGTTTATGGCTAGAATCCACTGAGTGAGTACATACTATATTCATCTTTTTGGGCCTGCGTTATCTCACTCAGAATAGTGTTTTCTATTTCCATCCATTTGCATGCAAAATTCAAGATGTCATTGTTTTCTACCGCTGAGTAGCTAATGTGTAGATGTTCCACACTTTCTTTATCCATTCTTTTATTGAGGGACATCTAGGTTTTTCCTGGGTTCTGGCTATTATAAATAGTACTGCTTTGAACATTGTTGAACAAATGCTTTTGTAGTATGATTGGGCATCTCTTGAGTATATTACCAAGAGTAGTATTGCTGGATCCTGAGGTAGGTTGACTCCCAGTTTCCTGAGAAACTACCATACTAATTTCCAAAGTGGTTGCACAAGTGTGCATTCCAATCAGCCCTCACTCCACATCCTCTACAGCATAGGATATCATTGGTGCTTTGATTTTCACCATTCTGACAGGTGTAAGATGGTATCTCAAAGTTGTGGTAAGTTTAGAGAAGCTATGGAAGCTCTAGGAGATGGAGCCTTGCTAGGAGAGTGTACTCACTGGAGGAAGATTCAACATTTTGTACCATTGCCCCATTTCCTTTTTCTTCTCTGCTTGATTCTGCAGGGCAGTATGAAAATCACCTGGAGGCTGCTTCCTCTGGTTTGTATTCCTTGCAACATTAAGTTGTTTCTTTCCAAGTCGTTTCTGATGATCAGACTTATTAGCAATTAATAAAAAGAAGTAACTCTTAAAATCAACATAATCTGTAGGTTTTGAAACAACTTTGATGGACAAATGAGGCAGAGTTTGGTATTGGGGAATAGAAAGTCATTAAATGATGAAAGTGTATAGTACTGGGTATTGAGGGTTTTCTTATTTTTTGTTTTTTGTTTGTTCTGTGTGGGTTTTTTTTTTGTTTCTGGTTTTGTTTTGTTTTGTTTTTTGCTTGATAGGGAAGACCAGAAAACAAAGAGAATTACTAAAAGTGGAGGTCAAGTTCAAGAGGGTGCACAGAAAAACATGGACTCTAGAAGCTCCTGGCCTTGAAGTTTTTCACATGATAGTCTGACAAAGAATCTGCTGTATTTTTTTGACATGTAGACTGAGACTGAATTTTAACAGGGTGGAATAATGAGCTTGGCAGAGGAAATTTCAAAGGAGAGAAAAATTAGACTGAGGATGATTGTGGCTCACAATTCTAATCCAGATCCAAATAATAAAGAGCAATAAATACAGTAGGAATATAATATTAAAAATGTTCAGTTTTTTGGCAAATAAATGGCTCACACACTCTAGGAAAAGCTTGTTCTTGGAAAGCAATTGTGATACTTAAAGAAAAAAACCTATTTCTAATCACTGAGACAAATAACAAACTGTCCTAAAGGGATTGTTCCACACATCATAGGCTTCACTTCATGAAAATAAACATTCAATTTAAAAGACAAAAATCACTGAAGTAATTTCCTGGACTTAAAAAGGAACTTTCTGAAGCAGGATTTCTTCAAGACCAACATGACAAGCAGCTCTGAAGAGCTGCAAACTTCACAGGTTAGACCTTTAAAGAGTTAAAACATATTACTCTTATAAGAAAAATCAGAAAATAAATCATTGAGGTATGTGCTATTCAACATGAAACAATAGCAAAAGGAATTTTTTGGCTTTTATTTTTTAATTAATTAATTTATTTATTAAAGATTTCTGCCTCCTCCCCACCACCACCTCCCATTTCCCTCCCCCTCCCCCAATTAACTCCCCCTCCCTCATCAGCCCAAAGAGCAGTGAGGGTTCCCAGCCTTGTGGGAAGTCCAAGGACCTCCCACCTCCTTCCAGGTCTAGTAAGGTGAGCATCCAAACTGCCTAGGCTCCCACAAAGCCAGTATGTGCAGTAGGATCAAAACCCAGTGCCATTGTTCTTGACTTCTCAGCAGTCCTCAATGTCCGCTATGATCAGCGAGTCCAGTTTTATCCCATGCTTATTCAGACCCAGTCCATCTGGCCTTGGTGAGTTCCCAATAGAACATCCCCATTGTCTCAGTATGTGGGTGCACCCCTAGCGGTCCTGACTTCCTTGCTCATGCTCTCTCTCCTTCTGCTTCTGATTTGGACTTTGGGATTTCGGTCCGGTGCTCCAATGTAGGTCTCTGTGTCTGTCTCCTTTCCTCGCCTGATGAAGGTTAATATTCAGGAGGATGCCTATATGTTTTCCTTTGGGTTCACCCTCTTATTTAGCATCTCTAGGATCATGAATTATAGGCTGAATGTCCTTTATTAATGGCTAGGAGCCAATTATGAGTGAGTACATCCCATGTTCCTCTTTTTGGGTCTGGCTTACCTCACTCAGGATAGTATTTTCTATTTCCATCTATTTTCCATCCATCTATTTCCATCCATGCAAAATTCAAGAAGTCATTTTTTTTACTGCTGAGTAGTACTCTAATATGTATATATTCCATACTTTCTTCATCCATTCTTCCATTGAAGGGCATCTAGGTTGTTTCCAGGTTCTGGCTATTACAAACAATGCTGCTATGAACATAGTTGAGCATATACTTTTGTTGTATGATAGGGCATCTCGGGTATATTCCCAAGAGTGGTATTGCTGGGTCCAGGGGTAGGTTGATCCCGAATTTCCTGAGAAACCATCACACTGCTTTCCAAAATGGTTGTACAAGTTTGCATTCCCACCAGCAATGGATGAGTGTACCCCTTTCTCCACAGCCTCTCCAGCAAAGGCTATCATTGGTGTTTTTGGTTTTAGCCATTCTGACAGGTGTAAGATGGTATCTTAAAGTTGTCTTGATTTGCATTTCCCTTATCGCTAAGGAAGTTGAGCATGACCTTAAGTGTCTTTTGGCCATTTGAACTTCTTCTGTTGAGAGATCTCTGTTCAGCTCAGTGCCCCATTTTATAATTGGGGCAATGATTAGCATTTTACAGTCTAGTTTCTTGAGTTCTTTATATATTTTGGAGATCAGACCTTTGTCAGTTGCGGGGTTGGTGAAGATCTTCTCCCAGTCAGTGGGTTGCCATTCTGTCTTAGTGACAGTGTCCTTTGCTTTACAGAAGCTTCTTAGTTTCAGGACAAAAGGAATTTTAGTAGATCTCCATTTGTGTTCTGGAATAACTTTTCTGAAAGATTATTCCGGAAAGATGCAGTAATAATTTGGAATATAGATGATCTGTTGTCAGTCACTCCTGCATTGTTCTATATGCAGGAAATATTATTATATACCTCTAATGTAGTCATACAATAAAATGTGAAATAACTTAAGGATTTTTAAAATTATAAAATAGTCTTAGGATAGTAGTTTAGAGTTAGAATGCCTACACTCTACATATTCAATTAAATTCTCATAAAAAATTCAGTCCTATTATCACAGACATGGAAAACATGATCTTAAAATTCTGGAAACAAAAGAGATCACAGATATCTAAAAGAGTTATAAGGAATGAGAAATAATAATACTAGAAGGATCGCATAACCGAGTTGAAGTTGTAATGTGTAACCATAGTGATAAAACTATCATGGCATAAGCTCAGAAACAACCACATAAATAAATGGAGTAAAATAGAGGGTCCACACAAAAGCCAACAGGACGAATAGTGGTTAGGTTATTGGAGTTGTTCTTGGTTTCCCACTAGAAATAAACAGTAAGAACTATTACTTAGGGTAGTTTGGAGACAGGACATAGAGAAATCAAACCATAACTGAGCTGGATGTTTCCTTCTAGGTTGCTAGTTTCTTTTGTGTTCAGAATTTCTATGCAGACTCTGAAGGTTCAAATTTATCAAAGGACATATCTAGCTGTAAATTCTGTCAGCTACAAAGCCAAAATGCCAGGCAAGATGTACCCACTAGTACATTGGTAGCATAATTGATATAGAGATAATCAAACCATAACTGAGCTAGATGTTTCCTTCTAGGTTGATAGTTTTCTTAGTTTTGAAAGGTTCTATGCAGACTTTGAGGATAGAAAAGTCATCAGAGGACATATCTAATGATAAATTCTGTCAGCTACAAAACCAACATGCCAGGCAAAATGTACCCACTAGTATAGAGATAGCATAATGGCTATGGAGATAATCAAATCCATAATGACTGGATTGCATACTCACTTCACAAGAGGAAATCTTACCTGGTACTCTAAACCTAACCAAAAGCTCATAGTTCATTATGTAAATGAACTTTTGAGAAAAACTACTATGGATCTTTTGCTAAGCAGACATTATTGTGTCTATTTTCTACATGGTTATGTTCATACCATTGAGTTGGATTGTTCTAACCCTTGGTCAGTAAAGTTTCCTTTTCTGTGGGTGACAGATAAAGCAGAGACTCATACTGGTCAAAGTGATAACATTAAGAGACTGATGAGCACTCATCCTAGAAAGGGACATGTTGGGAGCAGTGAGACCCCAGATCCTGAGTTTCTTCTAATTCCCTGATCTGAGTGCCTACAGCTGCTCTGAGCATGAGACCTTCAAGAGTTCCTGATGGCAGGAGAGTGGTTTCTGGTGGGTTTGGCTGGGGCGTGGCTATCTCTATATAATCTGCCCCTGAACACAATAAAGGGGGCATTCTTGGGGAATTCAAGGATGACCCGTGTCGCTGTCTCTCTGTCTGTGTGTGTCTGTGTATTTTAACCTCCAGCTCCATTGCCTGAAGCTCGCAAACTGGGTAATAGGGCAGGGAGCGCAGACACGGGGGCCGGTGCACGGCAATGACATCTATAAAACCCCATTCAAAGATTAAGGAATATCATAGAAGTGGCGGTGGAAAGAAAGCAAAAGAACAGGATTGAAGGGAGTGTTGTGAGATGATGTCATTGGTACATGAAAGGAATCTTGCTTTCATAAACTCTGCGAGTACTGACTAACTACACAAGTACTGCTTGATACTTGGCACACAAAGATTCAACTACGGATTGGCCCCATCCCTTCTTGGGAGGCTATAAGCAATTAGCAGTTGCTAACATGGGGTAGATTATATTCCTCAGTGTTTTATACACTGGCCATTTGCTTTTGTTCAAGTAATAATGTTCAAGTAATAACTTTCTACCCATGCTCTTGCAGGCAGCCCTACCTAAGAGCAGTTGGTCAAAAAAAGACATAAAAAAACGGGGAAGGGAATGTTTGTATTGAATAAGAAGAAATCTGGTGAAAATGGGAGAGAAATGGAAGAAAAGGAAATGAATAAGATCAAAGTGATTATATATATACATATGTGTGTGTGTGCGCATATGAAAGAAGAGAAAATAGGGTACTATGAAACAAATGGTACTTGAGATAAAAACAATATGTTTCTCAGGATATCTTCATAGATCTGAGAATTGCCATTAACAAAGAATTTAAAGATAATCTGAAATATTTTAAAATCCCTGTATGTAATTTTCACAAAATTACATTGATTTCAATAGCATTTTTTACCAAATCAAGAACATTACTGTTACAGATTTTATAAGTGTGAATGAAGTATAAAAATTAAGTTATGCAAAAGAAAAGAAATACAAATGATTGATGCTCTCAGTATGAATTTATTTTAAATTTTAGAGTTTTGATTCTACATGGATTGCAATAAATGGGTCTTCGGCAGTGTTACTAATAGAAAACTGTGCAGTGCCATCACCGGAAACATAGACTTTAATTCCGGTGCAATAGCCATCAATTTTATCTCCAGAAATGATGTCACAGTATGTACCAGCTGGGAGACCAGTTTGTAAAGTTGTTGACAATGACCTGAAAAGGAAAAAGAGTCAAATTCAAACAAATTCAAGAAAGCAGACCATCTCTAAATTAAGTAACTTCCTAAACTGTGTGGTGTGTAATTATAAGTTATAATTTACTAGCCATAAAGATAGACAGATCGATATAGATAGACAATAGATAGATAGATAGATAGATAGATAGATAGATAGATAGATAGACAGACAGACAGACAGACAGACAGACAGACAGACAGACAGACAGATAGATAGATAGATAGATAGATAGATAGATAGA
>NW_026068423.1:0-3512 GCF_014885135.2 Alexandromys fortis | reverse complement strand
ATAGATAGATAGATAGATAGATAGATAGATAGATAGATAGACAGACAGACAGACAGACAGACAGACAGACAGACAGACAGACAGATAGATAGATAGATAGATAGATAGATAGATAGATAGATGATAGAGATAGAAAGAAAGATAGCTACTTAGATAGATGATAGATGATACAGAAATAGATATAGATTATGATACATAGATAAATATGTAAAAAGAGCACTTATTAAATTAAAAATTTGGTTCCCTGTGGTGGCATAGTTTGGGGAGGCTAGCTAATGTGGATGTGGAGGAACTGTGTCACTAGAAGCAGCCTTTGACAGGGAAAGACTCCTACCTTCTCCAGTGAGCACTTTCTGTATTGTACTGTGGTTCAAAGTGTGAGTAATCAGCTTCCTATTCCTGCCCTCATACCTTGCTTTTCCATTCTAATGACCTCGAATTGCAAGCCCAAATAAAATCTTTCTTCTGCAAGCTGACGTGCTCATGATGTCTGATCACACCATCAGAAAAGAAACTAACAATAACCCAAAATGAGCAAAAAAAAAAAAAAAAGTAAAAATGAAACTTGACACTGAGATTGCCAACTACATGCACAAAGATTCTGTACGTATCGTTGTATATAGGAAAATGTTCAAGGAGAAGAAAACATATACATGCATCAAAATCAGAAGGGCAATAATCTACAACTGTAGAAAAAAACCTCAATTGCCTCCTGAGAAAAACCAACAGCCAGAGTAAGTAGACAAATGCACTGAAACTATTCATCACACAGAGGCAGAAAATTTAAGTTTAGATAACAAGGGAACAGAAAAATAAATAGTTGTGATGCAGAGCTAGGAGATGGGGGAAAGTATTTTGAATCTAATAATGTCCATACATTCACTGATTTTAAGACTTGCTGGATGTTTATATGCTTTGTACAGATGTCACATGAGTATATGATGAGAATATATGAATATGACAGTGTAAGAGTACACCAAAAACAACAGCAAAAAAAATTATACTTAAAACAAAATCTATAAAAAAATGGAGAAACAAATTGAGAGAAGCATCTTTTTTTTTCTTGTTTTCAGGTCACTGTGCTTTGTTAAATCCATTAACAAAAATATTTTCAGCTACAAATGAGCAGGAAGCAAAAGGAAGGATGTAAAAGTATAAAAGTATACAATCCTACTTTAATTATTTCCACTTACCAGTCATCATTGTTAAAGACAATGAAGCCTTTGTTTCCTCTGCCAAAAGCTACTTGGTTGCTGCCATTGTCCCACCAGTTTGAGAAAGGCTCAAAACCGACTACGTTTCTGAAGGCAACCATGTTCCTAAAAGCACAATATCACGTGAAATGCTCGTGCCCTTTATATTCAACAATTTAAAACAAAAAGTTAAACAATTCTCTTATTAGACAAGATCTGTAGGGGACACTCCCAACCTGATCTGGCGCCATCGATGTTCACAGACCCAGCCATTGCCACAAGTGGTGTCTGCATTTATCGTCACTTCTTTGGTTGCTCCATTGTCATTTGGTGGTCCAACCCAATCGTTGATATCCTTAATTACAAGAAAAAAATTGCAGGATTTTAAGATTTGTGTTGCATTTTCATTGCATTAACTAAAAAAGTTCTGCTTCCTGATTCTCTATGGTGTCTACTTAGTGTCTAACTTTGAAACAGTACTGAGTATTTCTCTAGAGTCATATTTCAGAGAAATATGACATTTTTATCATACACACTTTTATTCGCTCAGACTGTTTCCAAGCAATAACTTCGTAATATCCCTCTAATTTCTTTAGTATCACTAAAGTGGTAAGATTTAAAGTGTATCAGAAAGATTAAAGAAGAACAGAATCCAGTACCAACGGCTTTAGAAAACGCATTCAAGATACATGTCATCTATCCCTAAATCTCATCATCTATAAAATAGAAATATTGTTTGCTCACTATAAAATATCAATATCTGTAGAACTTCCTTGGCAAGTGTAATTAATTTTCAAATTAATATAAGCTTAGGTTTCATACCATCACTTAAATAAAAGTACTAATAAACATATTCTAATATTCTGTAATACATTTTCCAAAGTTTTAATATGCATTTCATGATTGCCAACACATTTACCCATCTTCCTAAAACAATTAAACAAACACTCTCTCTATTGACAATAGCGGAAAGGTCTCTCTTCTAAACAAAGAACTATCCAATTTAATGACCTACGAATCTGTGGTTCCTATCTGTTGGGTAGTTGTGTAGATGAGACACCAAACTGCTCGACATTGCAACATGCCAGGGAGAAGAACCCCTGTACTGTCTTCAAGAGCTTTACCCTCTATGTCATCTCCCCAGGCATTTGGTTGCTTTTTGAAATAGTTCAGTTAAAGTATTGCATGATATTTTTGTAATGCTTAGTATTCTTGAATCAGTCTTCAAATTTATTTGATTCATTTAACATAATTCATATATATGAATATTATCCATATATAGTAGTTAATCTAAGTTACACCAAATGATTTCTTTCCATCAAAATATTCTAAAAGTATTTACCAAATATTTATCTTCCTCAAGTTTTAAAGGCAGGTCTGGCCCAAAACTAAGATGGGGTAGAAGCATGCCACAATCCCCAGATTTTCTCACCCTGAGAGCAACAGGAGTTTGACTGCCTCCGCTCCACATGCCTCACCCATACCCCACATCCCCTGCCTGCTCTGCACCAACAAACCTCAACAAATAGACATCCCAGGGTGCTATCGTACCCTGGTGGATGTAGCAACTGATAAGCTCATGTTTCTCCAAGGCTATGAGGACTCGTTGCTGTATATCTGAATAGAAAAACATCCCAGGCTGGAAGTTCTTTCTTTTCTATATGACCTTATAAGTTTTCTTGCCCTGGCTCTTGCTGCTTCCATGTATACACATGAAGCACACTGGTTGTTCCTGCCCCCAACCAGTAAAATACCACCACAGGGGTCCAACCAGACTTTCTTTCTGGGTATAACTGTTCTTTGCCCTTTCTTAATAAAAGACCTGTCCTCCAAAAGTCTTTTGCTGTTCTTTCTGGTAATTCTTTCTGGTACTCCTTCAGCCCTGGCAAGTGTTCCCCAGGAATAAGGCATAATTCTAGTCCAACATTAAATGAACTTGGTTATCATCTTTACAGGTGTTCCTATGCACAATCTCTACATATCATTGATGAGGTAAGTACTATTAAACTCCTATGTTTTCCCTTTTGTACCTTGATCTCTACTTTTCAAGATCTTCTCATAATGATAAATGGTACTTTTATAATATACTTACATTACTAAAATTACAGTATATTAATATTTGGTGGCATTGTTTTATACAACAAATTTTGTGTGAAATTATAACCTCTTCCCTTTTATTGAAAAAAATATATATTTAAACTTACTTTTCCGTTCTCAAAATATCTTGGCCAATGGTAACTTGACATTACTCGTGTGAATCCATAAGGATGAGCCAACATAAATCCAACTGCCATTTTATAGAGTCTGAAAATTACAAAA
>NW_026068422.1:2641-69153 GCF_014885135.2 Alexandromys fortis | reverse complement strand
GGGGGGGGGGGGGGGGGGGGAGCCCTGAAGTTCAGCCAGGTTCTGCCACAGAGGTCTGAACCTGCTTTGGCAGCCCCAGATGGACAGCCACAGCCAGCTGGACTCAGCAGCCAGCATTTGGCATTCCCACGCCACCCTCAGAGGGAGAACCCTGCTACCAGATCTGATCATTGTGTAAGAAATCAGAGATGTGAACTTTTTTTTTTTTTTTTGAGAATGCTTCTGATTTTTAAAAGAGCCCACATTTTAAAAACACAAACAGATTAGCAGACAGGAGTTGACTCTCTGCCAGTTTGGGATCTAATCCTGTAACCATTAGCCTGAGGCCATTAGTCAAAGCCACAGAGGCATCAGGTGTCACCGTACCTTGGTTACCTCCTGGGCCACATCCAAGCCCTGCCCTGGTCACACCCCACCAATGGGCTCCTTCCCTGCTGGGCCATGCACCGCTGCCCCCACACCCTGCCACCCCCATGCCTTGCCACCAGCTCACTGTTTGATGCTGTTGATGGCATAGTTCTTCCCCAGGCACTGATTGTGCCCTGCTCCCCACGGCATGTTGTAATTCTTCAGTCGTTTCCCGTCTTTGTAAAAATCTTTCTTCTCCGACCCGTCGGGGTTCAAGAATCGGTTGTATTTAAATACCTGAAACAAGAAAGTGATGTCACCCCACATAAGCCTGCACCAGGATGAAGGACTAGAGAGCTCATGCAGACTTGTCACAGCTGAGCATGATGGGAAGTGACTGGACAGGGGCTGGCTTTGAGGACCGTAGAGACGACAATTCCCAGGCGGCAGAGGGAGTGAAGATCACAGCAGGCTGCCACGTCCGGGATAGCTGATGACCCAGTCTCTCGTTTCCCCCACTCCCACAGTCCCTGAGATGTCCAACTCTGCCCCTGCTACTGACCTCAGGCTCCGTGTAGATTTCCGGGTCCTTTTGGGGACTCAGGAAAGGAAAGAGAAGGAGGCGGTCACCGCGTCGAAGAGAGAATTCCCTCCCATCTGCCATAGGCAAGGCCAGGTCTGCCATGACCTCGCGAGTGATGAAGGGGGCAGCCGTGAGCCGGAGGGTCTCATTTAGCACGCTGTCTGCAAGCGCGAGGCAGGAAGGGTTAGCAAGCTGACCTCTGGCCCACTGGACAAACAGAGCAATGGGCAGAGGGTTCACCTTGCACACAGTCATACAGCAAGGTGGGAAAAGCCAGGTGACCAAGTGCGCACTCTGTGGTCCCTGAGAAACCTTGGATGTGAGGGGCTATGGGAGAGTGGGAGCCACAGGGCTATCTGACACCTGTGGGGGAGAGTTTAGGGCTCAGTGTCTGATTCTACCTGCAGCATACATTCTCTTGTGGAAACAGTCCCCTGACCTTCATCTAGGGACCACACCCCTGTTTCCAGAAGTTGGACAGTTGTTCTACTCTTATTATTATTATTATGTATACAGTGTTCTGTCTGCATATATTCCTGCTGGCTATTATAGATGGTTGTGAGCCACCATGTGGTTGCTGGGAATTGAACTCAGGACCTGTGGAAGAGCAGTCAGTGCTCTTAACCTCTGAGTCATCTCTCCAACCCAATTGATCTACTCTTAGCTGGTAGGTTTAAGTTTTCATTGGCCAATTGGCCTACCCCTCTGAGCCCCATGTTTGGTTCTGGGTGGGCGGGCATATAACCTGAAAGGCCGATGAACACATTCCTGGGATTTAAGATGGGAATGCTGGATGAGAGGCTCCGCCTCCAGCTGCTGGCAGCTGGCCAGCCTCCATAGTCCAAGGGCACCCCAGTAGAAAATGGGGCTGAAGGAGGGAGAGAGACATAGTGCTGGCAACATTGTTCAAGCCCCTGGCTTCACCTGAGCCTGAAGCTATAGAGCTCAAGGCTCTCAGTTGCGTGACTCGGATTGAACCTCTTTTTCATCACAGCTCCTTCTGGTTCTCTGTCACTTAACACCACAAATCTCTTGAGGCCAGGAGGAGCTTTGGGTAGTGATCCTGGGCATGGAGGACACCGAGGGACCCTTGGAGGTACCCAGGTTAGCAGGCTTGATAATCCTACCTAGCACAGGCAGGCTGTCGAGAACCTTCTGTGGGAGGGTGCTCATCTCCGAAACAGGCTGCTCCGCTTGCCAGACAACGCGCTTCAGCTCCTCACGGACCGCCTCAAGGGCCTCAGGATTCTTGAGGAGGTAGAGAAGGAGCCAGAAGGCCGCGGGACCCATATTCCCCTGCAACAAGGAGAAGCCTGTCACTCACCAAATGACCACAAAGGCTCCTTGAACTGAGCCATGGTGCAGCGCTCAGCATGCCCGGTTCCCACACTGGCCCATCAACAGTCAGTCACTTCAGCCCCAGACTGCAGCCAAAATATGCTTGGAGTTTTGTTTGGTTGAGACTGGTACTTACTTGAAGAGCCCACATGCCAGCCTGACCTCAAGGGAAGCCCCTGGTCTGGGGTCACTTGGGGAAGCCCCCTTCAGCAGAACAAATTGCACGGCAAAAACACTAAGAATGCTTGGGGGTGACTTCACTTGGGGCTTGCCATGTTCCTCGATAGTTTGCACAGAAGAGGCATCTCCCTGCCCTTGAACTTGAGCTCAGCCATGAACTTGCTTTGACTAACAAGTAGCATAAAGTGGAAGTAATGGATAGTAGATCTAAGCCCTGGCCTTCAGAGACCATGTTTGTGTCCCCTTCCTTTGACTGAGCCTTTGGATCCAGGATGAAAGGCACACAGGGCACAGCTACATTGCCCCAGCTGGGCCAGTCTAGACCAGTCAGATCCACAGACCTGTGAGCTCACGTCTATCAGCACAGGCTGCCGGGTTTAACCAGCTGATAACAATAGCTATTCATAGTTTAGAAGACGAAATTTCCTTCCATGCTCCTTCTGTTCCGGTTAATCTCCCGAAGGAAGAGCAGAAGGGCAGTTAAAGGCCGTTAGCTTCTTAACAAAACCTTCCTAAAGAGAAACTAGGGAAATCAATGCCACGGTGTGCTCCAAGCCCAGAGAGGACCTGCCTAAACCTCTTCACCCAGCTCCTCGGCACCTCCCAAAGATGCAGACATAGATCCCGAGCAACCTCAAGCTGCAGGGAGGTTATCTCTGCCCTAAATGTGGCTGTAGTCAGAGACCCAAGCAGCCCCCTTAGACATCATCATTCCCAATAAGGGCTTGCAAACATAACTGCACCAGGCAGAGGATACGAGTTGCAGCCCTAACTCAGCACTCCCAAGTCGGAAACAAGCTAACACCAGTGGGAATGATGGCCTACCATGTGGTAAGTTGTTTAAAACAACAAACCACCACCAACAACAACAACAACAAAATCCCCGTTCCTTTAGGTCTGAAAGACACACAGGAGCAGGCACGCTGCAAGGTGTGGAGCAGGGCTCGTCTGAGCCACTGTGCGTGTCTGAGAGGGGTCATGTGAGGGCACAGACTGTCTTTAGGAGACGCAGGACCCCTCCCTGAGGTCACCTGTGGGACAGAGGCTGGGGGCTGGGAGGGTGAAGTGGCTGACTTTCAGTTGGGAGGGGTCCACATGCAGGTGTGTTCACATGTGGAGGCCAGAGGGCAACCTCTGCTGCGGGTCCTCGGGTGTTGCCCGCCTTGTCTTAAGACAGGCTGTCTCGGTAGGCTAGGCCAGCTAGTGAGCTTCAGGGATGTGGCTGTCTCGTCACCCAGTGCTGTGACCACAGATGTGAGCCTTCACGCCTGGCTTATTTTTCTTTGTAACATGGGTTCTGGGACTGTCACTTGGGTCTTTATGTTTGCAGGGCGAGCCTGTTACAATGGAGTCATCTCCCCGCCATGCCCCTAGCCCCAGATTATCTTTGTGTGCACGTATCTGCTCAACCTGCTTGACTTTCTTTTATTGTTGTTTTAATCTTCTTTTATTTTTTGAACTTATACTATAATGACATCATGTTTTCCCTTCTCTTTCCTCCCTCAAACCTGCCTTCTCGTACACTTCTTGCTCTCTGTTAAATATATGCCCCCCCCCTTTTTTACACTTCTTTTTAAAGACAGAGTCTCTCTACATAGCCCTGGCTAACTTAGAACTTGGTATGCAGACCAGGCTGGCGTTAAACCCATAGATGCACCCGCCTCTCCCCTCAGAGTGCTGGCATTAAAGGTGTGAATTCACACCTGGCCCCAGTTGAATTTCCTATTGGACGTACTGCTTCTAATGGATGCACTGTGGTATGTGTCCTGCACAGTTTATGGTGGTCTACCATGTTGTGAGGGTTGTCCACGTTAGAATGTGAAATCAAATAGAAAACTGGAGAGAGACAGGTGCATGGCCTTAGCAGCCTCTGCCAACTGCACAGTGTGTGTGTGTGTACATATGTGCACCCTGGCTTCTCCCCCCCCCCCGGGGGTCTAGCCTCTGTGAGCTTATGAAGGGCTTTCTGGTCTAACCTTATCTTGTGGTCAGGCTGAAGGCAGAGGCAGTGGTGAAACAGGAGGAGGATGCGGAAAGGAGGCTGGGCTGAGGGGGTGATGCCAATCAGTTTTCTATCACCAGGATCCCCAGAGTGGTGGTTGCCTGAGGCTGGAGCCAGCCTGTGCCAGCTCCAGACACCACCCCCAACCCAGCCCAGCCTGGACCTTAGATCTCAGTCTTCAGGAGCTGCCTCCTCCCAGGCCTTGGGATGCTGGGCTGTGTGCTACCTCCCCCAGCAGTCTCCTCCTGGCCTTGGGGCCCCAGTTTCACCCAGCTTTGAGAGGATCCGGATGATGTCTGCAGCATGTTCAATGCAACGGTCGGTCCACAGGAGAGCTCAGACCCAGTCTCCGATCCGCAATAGCCGCCGCAGCTACGGTTCCTCCACCTCAGCAGATTCCTTGGCCTCCTCATCCTGCCTCTCAAACAGCTATTTGTACGGGTATCTCCCACCTCCTCAGCCCCGCCCCCATGCCTCCTTGGCTGGCTCCCTGACTTTCCCACCCTTCCATCTGAAGAGCCCTTGGGTTGGGACCCTGCTTCTTTCCCCTTATCCCCAGTGCCACCTGTCCACCTCTGGGTCCCACAGGTCTGTCTTGGGCCCTACATCCTTACCCTGAGCATCTAGACCAGCCGCATCTCATGTGACCAAACCCCGAGCCTCTGCCTTGATTGCTCCCCCTACCATCTTCCCCGGCCATTAACAGTCCTTTCTCTCTCCTGGGCTCAGACCCAAACCCGACTGGATACTTACTGATCCTGGCTCCCAGGGTTGCACCTACCATGGGGGACCGCAGAGCCCGCCACCTCTCCCCTGCCCTCCACTCCACTTTCTCTGACCTAGAGACTGTGGTTCCCCAGCTTCCTCTTCCCCTCGAAAGCCCAACAGGCCACACTCTGCTGCTACACAGTCTTTAGGGGACCCACTTCGCCTGGAATAAAGCTCTCTCATACCCACGAGGTCTGGAGGGGCTCTGTGACACCTGCTGCCTCTCCACGACCTTTGCACCTATTCTCTCTGCCTGAAACTCTCATCCCAGAGACTCCCACGGTGGCTCACGCCAAACCTCTGCTCAGATGCCACCTGCCTACTGAGGTCTCTCTAGTGACCTCGCTGACTCCCCCATCCATTAACTGGGCTCTTCCCTGCCAGAGGCTTGCTCCACAGATGAGAACTTTCATCTGCCCTTCCCACAACTCCATACGCAGTTTCTAGAATGAGGCCACGCACGTGTGGAGCCTGATGCATTTCTGTTGCCGATGTTTCGTTTGGTTGGTTTTGGAAACAAGGTCTCATGTATCCCAGGCTAGCCTGAAACTCACTGTGTAGAAGAGGGTGACCCTGAGCTTCTGATCCTCCTGCCTCCAGCTCCCAAGGTCCCAAGTGCACAGGGGTGAACTCTAGGCCCATTTCTACAGATCTCTGTGGAAACACCTGATAAGCCTTTGCCACTGCCGGGGGTGGATCTAAAAGCTCCCTTCACTGTCACAGCTAACCCTGAGGAAGGGGCTGCATAGCTATTGTACAGATGGGTAAACCGAGGCACTGCAGGGTGCGGTGACTGACTTGCTAGAAAGGGAAAGCCATACCTAGGCCCCACAGCTGGCGTTCAGACTGTTTGACAATACAGCCCCCTGCCCTGCTGTCCCGATTCAGAGTCCTTTGGACCCTTCTGCTGGGAAGACCTGTCCCTACTCTTAGCCCTGCCGGAGGCCACTCCCTGGGATCTGGCTCTCGAGTGCCTGGCCAACTTCCTACTCTGTGGGCGGAGGTCATTTCCACGGGGGCTCTGAGGACACTTTGGAGCACCCTGTCCTTCTAGCCCATAAATATGTTATCAGCCCTGCATAGGGCCAACTGCTGATTAAGCCCTGGCCAGCCCCTGCCAGCCTTCGCCTGCAGGACAGTTAATAGCTCTGAGGACAACTAAAAATAAGTTGCCGGTCGATGGAGAGGAACCACCCAGGGACATTAGCCTGTCCGACAGTCACTGCCAAGTGGGGCCTAGAGAAGGTAAGGGGCTGGGCGGGGTGAGACCAGAGACCAGGCCTCAGACTCACTGCGTTCAAGAGGCTACACCTTTCTCACACGTCAGCGTTTGCTCCAGGGCCCCACGTCACTGACTGCCGTCTTAGTTCCCTGCATCTATCTGACTCTCCTGCTGTGTGATGTTTCCATTGCGTTCTGACAAATAAAGCTTGCTTGGAGTCAGAGGGCAGAGCCAGCCACTAGCTGACCATAGAGGTTTGGAGGACTGTAGAGAGAGGTCAGGAAGCGGTAAGGCGGGGCTGAGACAGGATCTTGGTCTTTTGGATGAATGAACGAGAGAGGTGGGAAGGGACTGTGGCTGCCCCTCTGCTTCTCTGATCTTTCAAATTTTTACCCTGATTTCTGATTCCTGGTTTTTATCGATACGATTAATTAGATTTACGCGTCATTCTCCAGTATCTCAGTGGCCAGCATAGCCTCCTGTTCCTGTCCTTAAGGGGAACCTTAAGATCTCAGAAATCAAGGGTGGAGGGATGACTCAGAGGTTAAGAGCATGCTCTGCTCCTTCAAAGGACCTGGGTTCAATTCCCAACACCCACATGGTGCTAACAACCATCTGTGACTCCAGTTCTAGAAGATCTGCCACCCTCTACTGGCCTCTTAGGTACCACACAGACACACAGACACACACACAGACACACACACACACACACACACTAAAATCTGGAACTCTTCCTAGCTCTACATCGGGACTCTTCCCTTGGTATGCTCGCTCACCTGGCTGCAGCCCGCTCAACCCCTTGGGGCTGCCCCTGGCAGGTTCCACTATTCATACCTGCTGCCTCCCCTGCCCTACAATATTCCAAATTCCCAGATCCCTAAGTCTGGCTCCCCTGAGCCTCCCTGCCGCGCCTCTGGCTGTGACTCCCAGGATGGCCCCAGTCCCAGCCGGGTTTCCCACTACAGTTCTCCTCCCCAGTCACTGAGTGTGGCTCCTGGACCCCAGCTCCCTGCCCCAGCCTGTCTGAAGCGCAGGCATTCCCAGAAGGACCTGCTGCAGGTCCTCGAAGGAGTTTTTCAGCAATTCTAAGAATCGCTGGTCTTCACACTACAAGAACAACCACGAAAAATGCCACGGTCATGGAAAGCAGTGAAAAGACGAGAACAGCGCCAGGAGAACGGAGACTGAGGAGGTGGGATGGCTCGGTGCCATGTCAGATGCTGACGCAGAGGCCCAGGCCAGGGTGAACCCTGAGTGACTCTTCTCAGCTGTTAGCTTGAGATGGGGAACAGCCTGGGAGAAGGAAGGGCTCTGCACACCTGTGAGGACAAACCTGCCTTACCCGAGGCAGCTGCGCTCCCGGGATGGGGCCTGCCCTGTTTGAGGGGACAGAGGAGCTGAGCGCAGACGATGTTCGCCGCTCTTTGATTCTTGACCACCAGTGTACTGTGACTAGCCGTCAACTGCCTGCCGCTGTGGCTTTCCCACAGTGATGGCCTGCGACCTGGAGCTGTGATTAAAATACCCGCTCCCTGCCTGAAGACACTTTGGTCGGAGTATCCCATCACAGGGATGGGAAAGTAACAAAAGACAGAGGCACCATGCCGCTGAGACCACGATCGCAGGGCTGGGCTAAGCCATCTAGTTTGATGTCAGGCATGGTCATGTGGGAGATGTTCTGATGTAAGCAGAGGGAAAGAGTTCGGTTATCTGCAATTTAGTCACAAATGGGACAAAAATCACAGCAGGAGAGAGGGAAAAAAAGGAACTGGGGTGCGAGGGGCTGGAGAACCAAGGTAGCGTGTACAGGAGTTCATTAAACTCCAGGTGAATTTCCTTGTCTACACCTGTATCTTATAAACTAGGCATGGTGGCACATACCTATAATCCCAGCATTCAGGAGGTAGAAGGAGGATCACATATTCAAGGTCATCCTTGGCTACATAGGAAGTTTGAGGCAAGCCTGGGCTACATGAAACCCACTTTTCTATCAGTCTGCCGTTTTTTCCATATGTTACCTATCATACGGACTGCCTGGTTACAAAGCTGCTGGACAGGACAAAGTCGCCAGCAGGCTGTGTGCTTACACCCTCGTGTGCTCACACCACCAGATGCATGTGAATTCCACACCTACACACCCATATACCCACCTGTGTGGCCCAGAGCTGCAGCACCAGGGCCCGGGCCTGCATTTCCTCCGACACCCCCATCTCTTCCAAATGCCTCACATAACTCTTCAGCCAGCTGCTCCGGTCAACCCTGGTGGCTAGTTGGGCTGGGGACAGCAGCTTCCACAGGCGGCCTTTGACACTGCATGCATGGTCTTTATCCCCTGCAGGGACAGAACACAGAAGAGGAAGGGTTTAGAGTCACCTGTAGGACAGGGCCACCCAGCCTCAGCTTTTCACAAAGTTGCACACTTGATACTCTGGGTGTCACTGGTGGGAAGGCTTGGGGTGAAGCCCTGTGAGACACCTTGTTTAGGACCCATAGTGCTTAGGAAAGGCATAAGAGCCTGTCCCTGCAACAGAGAACTCTCCATAGCAAGAACTCAATCGAGATTTAATAAATGTGTGGGGATCTCGGGGCCGCATAAGAGGATCACACTCTAGGCAACAGCCTCCCTCCCTGGGACCTGCGCGCACAAGACTGGCCTCAGCATACCAGAAAGAGCCGCACTGACCATTGGTGGGGACACAGACCTGGGCTTTCCACTCAACTTCCTCTAGAGCAGACAGGTAAGGTCAGCAAAGGAAGAGACCCCGAGGAAGCCATGTAGACCTGAAGAAAGGGGAGACCTCCTGGTTGCTGCAACCCACCCCCCAGGCATGCTGGAGCAAGTGGCTCCACCCAGGAAGACTCGGTGTTTTCTAAACAAGCCAATGATCCAGGTGTTGTGGAAACACATGTGTCTCTCTGTCTATTGTTCCTGCTGCTGGGGATGGAACGCACGCCATTGCGTATCTGAGTTGCACCCTGGCCTCTTTGCATTTGTGACAGTGGCACTGAAGTCAGCACAGGCCGTAAAAGTATCTCAGACTATCTGAAGGTCAGCTTTGCTTCAAGGACACCAGCCTGGACGTGCAGCAGGGATAGGAGAGGACCTCTGTCTACACAGGCGGTCCACAGGGGAGGGCAGTGTGTTTGAAACCAAGCCAGGCACCGAGGGTCTGTGTGGAACAACACCGCTGGCTTGCAGTCTGTGAGCTACCAGGCAAGGCTGGGTTGTTGACATGAATGCTGTACAGTGTCCCATCTATTACATCCCTCAGTGACACCACAGTGGTTGCCCATCTGGACCAGGGGACATGCCTGGCAACGCTTTTTGGGGAACTAGTCTCATCTTTACACCCCACCTCAGAGCATACACACAAACATGACATTCACTGGTCTCCAAAGTTATCCCAGGGAAGCTGGGCACCTCCTGGGGCTGCTGGAAGCTCTCTCACTGTGTGCCAGGTGCAGACCTGGCAGCCTCAAGTCCCAGGAGTTTGTGAGGATGGAACGCGTGGCTAAGCATAGGCTTATGAGTGTACACGTGTTGAGGGTGCGTGCATAGGCTTCCTAGTGTGCACATGTTGAGGGTGTATGCATTGGGTTACAAGTGTGCACGTGTTGAGGAGGGCATATGTGCATAGGTTTTCTAGTGTTGGGGGAGCATGCATGCAAAGGCTTTCTAGTGTGCATGTGTTGAGGGAGGCATGCATGCAAAGGCTTCCTAGTGTGCACATATCGAGGGCACATGCATAGGCTCACTATGCATGTATTGAGTGAGCATGCATAGACTTACTAGTGTACATGTGTTGAGGGTGCATGCATAGGGTTACAAGTGTGCACATGTCAAGGAGGGCATTGTGCGTAGGCTTACTGTGTGCACATGTTGAAAGGGACATGCATGCATGTGTATATGGAAGTTAAAGCTCAGTATTGGTCCCTGTCCACCTCCTTTCAGAGGCACTGTATCTGTCACTGAAGCTGAGCTTGCAGATGTGGTATACTGGCTGGCCAGCAAGTCCCGGGGATCCCACTGGAAAAGCTGTCAACCCAGTGCTGCCGTAGCCCTCTTTTTTATGTGGGCTCTGGGATCGGGACTCAGGTCCTCACGTCTGCGTGGTCAGCACTCTGCAGACTGAGCCATCTTCCAGCCTGGTCTTACTGTTTTTGAAGTCGGTTGGCAATTGTTTCAGACAATGGGTTCAGCTTCTTTACACCATTTCAGGCGGTGCAACAGTCCAGATTTAAACAGTGAGCCCATGGGCTCATCTGAAGCACACAGCTTTCCGGCATCTCCCACTATGCTTGGTTCTTGAGTGCTTCCAATGTCCTGGGAGCCCAGGCTCCAGCCAGGCTGACTGTGTGAATCTCCAGGTGAGATCAACATAGGGAGGATTTTACAAAGGGTCGCCTGACCAGATAGCCAGAAAAGAGGCAAAGAGCTCAACACAACCACAGAAATGTCTGCTGCCCCCGAGGACCAACCTGACATTTTCAGTCCCTCGTGCAGCCTGTGGCTGTGTGTGTGTGTACACATGTGTAGGCGGGCACACTCACATCTGTGTGCATGTGGAGACCAGAGATCGATGTTGGGAGCCTCCCTCTAGATCAGTGTTCTCAACCTTCCTAATGCCCCAACCCTTTAATACAGTGCTGTGCTGACCCCCAACCATAAAACTGTTGGTTGCTACTTCATAACTGTAATTTTGCTACTGTTATGAAATGTAATGTAAATATCTCTGTTTTCCAATTAGTCTTAGGCAATGCCCGTGAAAGCGTCATTTGACCCAAAGGGGTCGCGACCCACAGGTTGAGAACCATTTCTCTACTGCTCTCCACCTTATTTTTTGAGACAGGGTTTCTCGCTGAACCTCCGACTTGTCTTTTTTAGCCACACCTCACTGGCACATCTGGATCGAGGTGAAAAGTTCACCAGCTGTCATGGGTTTCATCCCCTTCTATTTCACAGATTTGGGGTCTGCTCTCATAGATGCCTTATGTATTTAATCAGCCCCTACTCTGGTCCAGCTGAGTTCTAGCTCCTGCTGTCAAAGGCAATATGGCCATGAGTATCTTTCTTTGGACCATATGTGTGTATTTCTGGAGGATTATTTCCTGGGAGAGGGAGCACAGGAGAAAAAAAAATCTACATTTGATATTTTGGTGGACTTTGCCCAGTTGGTCTCTGGTGCACGCGCCGCCCCACTCAAAAGGTCGGTGAAATACTTGTTTTCACCTGAGGGCAACTGTCCAACACTGCCACCTGCTGCGCACACTAGGAAGTGCAGCCATGAAAGGCTGGGCTCCCGTGGAAGAACGGACAATGAAGAAATGCTAACGTTTTCTGTAGAAGCAACTGGTGCCGGGATGGGACACATGTTTAACATACTGTATTTTTCCAACAAGACAAAGTGCGCATGCTACCTACTCTGCCACCTACCTGCTACATCTATGACAAGTGATGTCACCTATGTGAGCCTCAGTCTTTCTGTCTGCAAAGGGGGTTCTGTGACATCAGCCCCAGGGACCGCGTTAGAACATGAACATTCCCTATAAAGACGAGTGTGTGGGCGGCTCACAGAAAAGGCACGCGGAAGCCAGAGAAGCAGCATGATACCTCAGCACGGCAGGTGGGGAGGTAAGCAGGATGCCAGTGCCCTTCCTGCCCTCCAGATCGGCAAGAACTTAAAGACCGATGGCTGCGTTCTGACAATGCTGTGAGGATACGCAAGTGGCAGCATCTACCCAGCAGACGGGCAAACCAACAGAAAGACAGGCGGTGGCCCTAGGCCTTATCTTCTGGGCAAGTGTTTAAATTGCTCCATGGCTATGGGCACCTGTAATCCTAGCTCTTGGGAGGCTGAGGTAGGAGGACCCTAAATTTAAGACCAGCCTGGTCTGTAGAGTGACCTGGTTTCGAAAAAAAAAAAAATCAAAATGAAGCAGAAAGAAAACATATTTTTAAAAAAATACAAAGATGTGCTGGGTGGTGGTGCACACCTTTAATCCCAGCACTTGGGAGGCAAAGGCAAGCGGATCTCTGTGAGTTCAAGGCTAGCCTGGTCTACAGAGTGAGTTCTAGGACAGCCAGGGCTATGCAGAGAAATCCTGTCTCGAAAAAACACAAACAAACAAACATAAGATGTATCTCAGATGTGACCACACTCAGCCTGGTTGACGGTCAGAACAAAAGTTCTCAGCAAGTGATGCTGCTACAACCTTGGCCAGCCCTAACCGCCACCTTCTCAGATGGTGCCACCCTCCCCATCTGACACAGTGAGACCACAGAGACATGGGGAGGTGAAGTCCAGAGTCTGTCTCCTCCCCTCCTTTCTGCTGTGCTACACCACCACAGCAGGGGACAGAGAGAAGTGGCTGGCTCAAAGCCACCAGCAGAGGAGAGATTCCGGAAGACATGGCTCTTCCGAGCCTCTTCATGGCTCCCATCAAATGTACACTTGGCTTGGTCTCCTTGAGATCTCTGAATCCAAATGGACCACCATGATCTGCTGTGGGACAATGGTTTAACCCTATAAAGATTTGTTTCTTGTACTTGTTTAATAAAATGCTGATTGGCCAGAAGCCAGGCAGGAAGTATAGGTGGGGCAACCAGGCATGGAGTAGAGATGGGGCAAGGAGAACAGGAGAATTCTGGGAAGAGGAAAGCTCAGTTCTGCAGTCGTCATCCAGACACAGAGGGAGCAAGATGAAAATGCCTCGCTGATGAAAGGTACCAAACCACGTGGCTAAGATGGACAAGAATAATGGGCTAATTTACAATGTAAGGATTAATTAATGAGAAGCCTGAGCTACTAGGCCAACCAGTTTATAATTAATGTGTGTGTGTTTCTTTGGGGCTGAATGGTTGTGGGGCCGGGTGGGACAGAAACCTCTGTCAAAAATGGTCTGATATGAAATGTGTCTCCAACACGCTCATGTGCTGGAGGTTTGGTCCCCAGCTGGTGGCATTAAGGAGAGAGCGCTGGACTGTGGGGACACTGGCCTGATGGATGGGTTAATGCCCAACGGAGTTCCCAGCCAGAAAGGGCCAGTGGGAGCGGGGACCTGGAGGCAGCAGGTCATGGGATGTGCCTTTGAAGGGGGTGCCTTTCCCCCCAGACACTTCTTCCTCTAGCTTTCCCCACTTCCTGGCTGCCATGAGGCAATGCTGCTGCCCCCATCATGTTCAGCCACACCTCAGGCCAACAGCAATGGAGCCATGTGGCTGTGGATTGAAACCTTAGGAAACCAGGAGCCAAAATACACCCTTCCAGCTTTAAGATGTTTTCCTTGGATACTTCATCATGGATTCTTTTATAGTAACTAGTTAGTTAGTTAATTGTTTTAATTTTTGGCTGTTTGAGGCAGGGTCTGACTATGCAGCCTCGGCTGTCCTAGACCTTGCTAGGTAGACCAGGCTGGCCTCGAACTCACAGAGAACTTCTTGCCTCTGTCTCCCAAGTGCTGGGACTAAAGGCGTGTACCACCATGCCTGGCTCTTGTTGCTTCTTAAGGGAAATACCATCCAGTCTTTGCATAAAATCTGTAGTAGTTTGAAAGAAAATGGCCCCCCAAAGTGAGTGGCATTATTAGGACGTGTGGCCTTGTTGGAGTGGGTGTGGTCTTGTTGGAGGAAGTGTGTCACTGTGGAGGCGGGTTAGAGCTCTCATGTGTTCAAGTTATACCCAGTGATACAGACCACTTCCTGTTACCTGTGAGTCAAGATGTAGGACTCAGCTACTTCTCCAGCACCGTGTCTGTCTTCAGGCTGCCATGACACACCAGGATGATAATGGACCAAACCTCTGAAGACGTCAGACACCCCAGCGTTTTTCCTTCACCAGAGTTGCTGTAGTCATGGTGACTCTTCACAGCAATAAAAACCCTGTGACATGAACTACTACCCATTTCTGATGTGACCTCACAGTGCTTACCCCCTGACAAGGAGCCTCGAGCCAGTTTGGGGAGCAGCAGATCCAGCTGGCGGAAAGTGTGGAAGACGTCAGCTGAGTGAACACGATCCTGCGCTTGGCTCTCATGGGTGCGCAGCGAGGCCTCCACTCCATACAGGGTCAGGTATCCAGCTCTGGGGGTGACAGCAACAAGTCAGATTCCTGTCTTTAGTTCCTGCCCTGCCTCAGGTTCCTGTCTTCAGTTCCTGCCTCAGGCTCCTGTCTTTAGTTCCTTCCCTGCTTCAGGTTCCTGTCTTCATAAAATAAACCCTTTCTTCCCCAAGTTTCTTCTACTCAGAGTGTCTTTCCACAGCAACAGAATGAAGCAGACCACCACTCTACCTCTTGAACTCCCCCAGTCATGGGTCTCCCAGAAGAAGATCTTCCAAGCAGGAAGATGGGGGGAAACAGAATGAGGGAAGATGAGACTGAGAGAACTATGCCTAGTCCCCAACCTGCACCTCCCCCCCACAGTGCATGCAGCAGTAGGCCTGCACCTCTCCCACACAGTGCATGCAGCAGTAGGCTTGCAAATCACACACACAGTGCATGCAGCAGTAGGCCTGCACCCCCCCACAGTGCATGCAGGAGTAGGCCTGCAGTGAGTGTTGGGTCAGTGGGGCAGTAGGTAGGCTGATGGAGGAATGAGTGAGTGGGTGGATGGACGTGGATGTGTGGGGCGAATACACAGACAGGTGAGTGGATGGATGGATATGGATGGGTGGGCGGATACACAGGTGGAGGAGTGGGTAGATAGACGGGACTAGGTAGGAGGTGAAGGGGTGAGTGAAGGATGGATGTGGGTGGCCAGATGGGTGGATGGGTGGCAGGATGGCTGGAAAGATGGGTAGATAAATAGAGCACCCTGCTGAGCGCTGTAGTGACAGGCTACCACAGTCTGTCTGACAACAGCCATCCAGGTCACCATCATCCCCTGTGTGCACTCCACTTCTCTTCCCAGTCCAGCCTAGTGTCTGTCCTGGGGACAAGTCCTCAGGGCAGGGGACCAGCACCTGCTCTTTCCTCTGGGCTAACAAGAAGCCTACTTCCCCCTAGGAACTTCTAGGAATCAGAGGTAAGCTCAACCTTCCCACACCTCAGCCTCATCATGGAAGTTTCTTTTCCTCCCATCTCTTGAATAGCCTCTGGGTAGCTGGGGAAACAGCTCACTAACGTAAGTGGATCCAGAAGGCCACTAGGTGGCGCCTGGTGCTGTAAACCGTCAGAGACTGTTCCGCTGTCTGCAGATCAGCTCTGCATCAGGCAGCAGGCACCGTGTAGGCCACTGCAGGCCTGCTCCCTGGGCAAACAGCAAACAGCGCACGGCAGGAGAAGGAAGGAGTGCCCCGCTGCGGGTGTGGCTGAGAGCGGCCACCTGTGACCCTGACAGGGACTCTAGTGAGTCCCCAGGTATCAGTTTTCCATCTGACAAGGGGGTCTGTAAGTTACCACCTTGCGGAAGATGAAGTGAGTTTACCCATCCAGCCACCCAGACCTGATGTCACCTGTGTGCGCACGTGTGTCAACAAACAGCTGCCTTTTTATCAGAAGCACACGTGCTGCTCTGAACTTCTGGGGATAATTAAAATGTCTTTTTTTTTTTTTTAATGGTGCTATCAACGTTTGGGAGAGAAACAGTCTCTCGACCCTCCCCACCTTTTAAAAGCCTTCAGTGGGCTGTGTCAACCGTGTGTTCTTGTTCTCTCCCAAGTACAGGTTTCCACTGGGACCCACCTGGGAGACTACACACATCCCAGTGGGTCCCTCTGTCTGGTTCTCACCTACAGATGTCCCCTGCACAGGAGCATAAAGCATTTGAAGGAGACTGCATCTGGCCCCTTTGTCAGTCCCTAAAGGACCACCACCGCCACCCGGCTGAATCTACTTTCCAAGATCTTCCTCCAGGCTGCGAGCCTGGCTTCTGCAGACCTCTCCACCTGGTCGCCCCTCTTCCACCTGTCCCCTTTGCTCTAGCCGCACTGGCCCCTTCACCCAGCCTCTTCCCACCCCGGGACCTTTGCATTCGCTGTTTCCTCGCCAGGGTCTTGGCACAGCAGGTGCTTCTCAGTCCCACAGTTTGAGCTCATCAGTGAGGCTGGAGACACCCCCAGATGTCCTATCTCGGGATCTATGCCTTCCCAGGCATAAAGAATGCATTTGCTGTGTCCCCTGCTGTGTCCCATGGGACCGGCTGTACTGTTTTCACTACAGTCATGAGGTCTGGATTCCGGACAAGCTCCCTGGTCCCCTGAGCATCCTCTCTGTTAGCCTTTGAGAGCCAGAGTCTAGACCCCAGGCCAGATGCTCTGTGATGCCCAGCTCGGCGACTCCTGCTCCAGGGAATGCTGGGGGCCCTTGTGCAGCTAGCGTCTGCTTTGCTGCACAAGTTGTTTGAGGTAAATTTTGGGTCCCACCTAAACCACCTCCCTACTACACTCTGCTCTAAGCTTCTCCCACGGTGTCCTCGCCCATGACGAGGTCGTGGGCTCACCTGAGGAGGGCGCTGTAGGAGAGATCGAGGAGGCCTGTCGCGTGCCAGCCGCTGGCCGCTTCTGTGGAGTCCCCCAGCAGCACCGTGCGGAGGTTGGTGTACATAGCTTCCGTGAGCGCCTGCAGGTCTCTGTGCATCAGCAGCCTGAGACCAGCAACAGAAATTAGCTACTCACCCTTACTGTACTCAGAAAAAAGACTGTGTGTGTTAAAATGATGGTCACCACCGAGACACTGTTTTACGGTGGAGGAACTCAGGCATGCGGAACAGCATCAGGACAAGGCCACGCAGCCAGTGAGTGGTAAGACTGGGGCTAAACCCTAGTCGGCCCCACTCCACATCATGAGAGCTCTTGGTCAGGATAATCTGTCCTTGCCTGGTGCACAAACTCGGACAAGGGACCCATGGGCTTCCCACCGGCTTCTGGACATGGAGGGCCCAGGAAACTGGCTCCTCCCCTGGGAAATCCAGCAGAGGGCTGCTAATGCTCTCTTCATGTAGATCTGAGTGACACAGACTAGGGGGGCATGAGGCAAGAGTTAGGGGGGCCTGGGCCTCGTTCATGCTGAGCAGAGCCTGGGGAGCAGCTGTGCAAAGCCAAGGTGAGATGCCGGCTGTCTACACATCAGGCTCCACCTAAGCCACAATTGGCAGCAACTGGCTGGAGTGTCCAAGGGACAGGGTTACCTGCAGACTCTAGTGGTAGCAACAAGAACCAGCAGGTGTGGGCCAGACTGGGATTCTGGCTGCATTTGTTTTCTAACTGTCGCTCCTGGACAGTGGCTTCAGGGCTGTGCAACTAATCTTAGGTCAACTTGGCACAAGCTAGAGTTATCTGAGAGGAGGGACCTTCAGTTGAGAAAATAACCCCGTAATATTTGGCTGTAGGCAAACCTGCAGGACTTTTTCTTAGTTAGTGATTGATGGGGGAGGGCTCAGCCCATTGTGGGTGGTACCATCCCTGGATAGTGGGTCTGGGCCCTATAAGAAAACAGGCTGAGCAAGTCCTATTAAGCAAACCAGTAAGCAGCACCCCTCCATGCCCTGATTGAGTTCCTGCCCTGACTTCCTTCAGCGACGGACTATGATGGTGTGGAAGTGGAAGCCAAATAAACCCTTTCTTCCCCAAGCTACTTTGGTCATGATGCTTCGTCATGGCAATAGTAACCCTGACTGAGACAAGGCCCAAGCACCACCCATCTGGGATGGAGGGTTGAAGCCCCAGCAGGCCCACCCACAAGCCCATCTCTGCACTCACGGCTTCATCCTGGCCTTCTCCTCGCTGGGGTTGAAATTTGGAAGCTGCAGGTCAAAAATCCTCTCCATGAGGAAGATGGCATAGGGGTGGAAGTCCAGCCGTGTCCGCGACTCCCATACCACCGTGTCGTAGGAGTGTGGGTCCAGGAGAACGGTGACATACCTGCCTCCCACCAGCACCTGTTGGAGGAGTGTGGGCAGGAGTGATGGCGGACTCTGCATTCAGGCATCTGTGGGCAAGCACTGGCCCCACAGGCACCAGGCAGCAGTGTTCTTGCTTGTCCCACCAATCGTGTGAGCTAGGGACCGCCACTCACCCGTCTAGGCTGGGAGAAGGGACACCGTGCCTAAGATCTCCATGCTGAAAAGCAGCAGAGCTAAGACCAGCCAAAGCCTTCTAGAAGGAAAGGGTGTAGCCAGGACCATAGAGGCAGAGGCAGGAGGATCCCAAGTTCAAGGCCTGACTGGATTAGAGTGCATTCAAGGCCAACCCAAGTAATAGTAAGACCCTGTTTCCAAATGAAGAGGGGGAAAGGGGCTGGGGCATGAAGATGAAAAATGGTATGGGATTTCCTCGTGTGCATGAGGTCCTGAGTTCAACTCCCGGTACCACACAAAGGGAAGGGTGAGTGGATGGATGGGCATTGCTGGGTAAGGACCAGCAGACTAACTGTAGAAGAGCGGGTGGGTGGGGGGTGGATGAGTGGATGAGTGGAAGGGTGGGTAGATGGGTGGGTGGGAGGGAAGGTGGATGCATGGGTGGGTGGGTAGACAGATGGGTGGGTGGGTAGATAGGAGGGTGGGTGAATGAAATACAAAAGTACACGTGCAGAGAGGAGACAGAGTCAGGTGCTGAATGGGTAGATGGTGAGCACTGGGTGGGCTGTGGTCGGTGGAGATAGAGGTGGGGAGATGAGTGGAGGGAAGTCAGAGGAAATGGACCCTAGAGACGGAGGCTGGGTGGGGGTTGGTGAATGAGTGGAAGGATGCTGGGAGAATTTGAGAGGTAGGCAGAGGCTGGAGAGCAGTTAGAGCCCTGGCTGGATTCCAGAGGACCTGAGTTCTGAGTTCAGCTCCTGTACAGACATCTGTAACTCCTGCTCCAGGAGATCTTACACTTTTTCCTCTGACCTTTGTAGTCACCCAAACAGATGTTATACAGAGAGAGAGAGAGAGAGAGAGAGAGAGAGAGAGAGAGATACATTAATAAAAATTAATCTTAAAAACAATAGACTAGATAGATGAGAGACAGACAGACAGACAGACAGGTGGACAGATAGATGAGAGCTGGTAGAAAAATTTGGTGAGTATACAGAAAGATGGATTAATGGATGGGGGAAGTGTAATATTTAATCTCAATTCCCAACCTGATTGCATTGAGAAGCACCTTAAACACAGAAGCCCATCCCTGGGTGTGCCTGTGAGAGCGGTTCTAGACACCCTAGAGCCCAGTACTCTGCTGATGACTGATACATGGTATGCACAGTTGGACCGACGGACGGACAGTCAGCCCCACCCCCTCAGGTGACAAATGCATGGGTCAGTGTGTGGGTGGATGCTGAAGGAGTCGATGACCCCAGTGATGAACCAGCCACTCACCCCTTCCCCCTAGTAACACTTACAGTAAATATGTCGCCATGCTTCTCCTTCATCCTGGTGAGGAAGCTGGCAGCGTCTCTCCCAAACTCCAAGGCATGGCCCAGCCAGGGGATGCTGCCCAGGTCCAAGGGAGGCTCACCAGGTCGCCTGCAGAAACCACAGCACTTAGCCCCGTGTGATAAGAGAGAGAACAGAGAGTAGAGGCCATGGAGAAGTCACAGGAGGCGCTCAACAAACAGCTGGAGACGTTCCAGCAGGAGGAACAGCAAGAGCAAAGGTCCTGGGGTTTTACGACGGGCTCAGAGAACAGTGTGGGAGCAGGTGTGGGTAAGCCTAAAGAATAAGGACAAGGGTGTGTAGCTGTAGCCAGAGCTAGAGAGACTCTGGGTGAGGCCCTATGGTCTCGTGGGTAGTCGAACTGTGGCTTAGTCTCTGAGTGAGGTGGGGTTCCTGGGAGGGTGTGTGCTGAGGACGACCAGTGCCAGGAAGTTCTGGAGACCCACTGGCCTCTGGGTAGAGAATAGGCTCAAAGGTGCGGGTGGAGGCTGGGGGCCAGGCATAGGCAGCTCCCTGAGGGAGGAAGCTTCCAGCACCCAGCAGAAAAGCAGAATTCTCTGAGCCAGTCTGGGCTTGGGTCATTTCACACTCCCTCTGCTGCCCACAGGAAGAGAGTAGTGCCGGTGACAGATTGGCAGGACGCAGGCTCCGCTCCGCTCAGTGGTTCCAAACCTGAGAGCCCTCCACGGCAAGAGCCAGGCCATGGCCTGGGGGAGGCCAAGCATGTAGGCTGTCTCTCCTTCCCACAAAGGCCTTATTTTGTACCCACTCTCTAGCGGCTGCAGGGCTTTTTCATTTTTAAGTTAAAAGAAAAATAAGAGTTTGCAAGGATATGAAGGAACTGTAACATGCAGGGCGGTGATGGCGTGCACCTTTAATCCCGGCACTCGGGAGGCAGGTGCAGGCAGATCTCTGTGAGTTTGAGGCCAGCCTGGTCTACAGAGTGAGTTCCAGGACTCAAAAAAACCCTGTGTTGAAAAAACAAACAAACGAATGAATGAATAAATAAATAAATAAGAAACTGGAATACACGGTGTCCACGGACACAGCTACTTTAGAAACCAGGCTGGCAGCTCCTTAACCTTTACGCATGCTACACAACAAAGCAATCTACCCCCGAGAAATAGAAACATGCTCACAGGTAAGCAGGCACGCTGTTGCCGATGGTAGCATTGCTCATAACAGCCACGAAGCAGAAACAGCTTTGCGTGAGATCAACTGCACATGGCGTGTCCATGCTACAGAATACCATTCAGCCTCGAAGAAAGAACGAAGCAGTGCTGAGCCTTACAGGCACGGGGCTAAGTGGAAGCCAGACCCAGAGTCGGGAAATCCACTGGGCTAGGCGTAGATTAGAGGATGCCTGGGGCTCGAGCATGGAGAATGGCTGCCAACAGATTCAAGGTTTCGGTTCAGCGAGAAAATGTTCTGGAATTAGGGGTGACGGCCATCCAGCTTCATGACGATACTAAAACCCTGAGTTACAGTTTTAAGTGTTGAATTTTATGATATGTGAGTTGTATCTCATTGAATAAAAAGTTCAGAACAATGACCAGGACAGTGGAAGCCTGGGCGGAAGAAGAAGGTGATGGAGGAGGATGTCCCCATGGCCAGAGGGTGAAAAGACTGTGGGAGGAGGGGAGAAGAAGCTGCAGGGAGAGGAAATGGTGAGTGCAAAGGCCCTGGGGTGGAAGTGTGCGGGATGGGGCTTTCTAGAGTGGCGTGGCCCAAGTGGACAATGTACAGACATTAGGTAAGTAAGGGTGTTAGAAATGACTTTGAAGACCTTGAGGGCCTGAAGGTCAGGAGAGAGTCTGGCTTCTACACCACATATATTGAGGATCCTGTGGAGCGGTTGAAGCAGGAATCTCTCAGTGACCTGTTTTTTACATAGGGTAGCAGTAAGGTGGGGCAAGAGGGAGGAGGACAGGGCCGGGGATTCTGGTGACTGTCCAGGAGGAAAGGCCTGGCATCAGTTTCCCCACTTTGGTTCACACCCAGCAATTCAGGGGAGCACAGGCTTTCCCCAACCTTTCTCCCTCTGCTTCCGGCATCTCCATTGGGTTGTCCCTAGAGAGTGGGGGTCAGAAGCAAGTGGGACAAGATGGCCAAGGCTGGAGAAGACCGCAGCATACCAGGAGACAATGTTGGGGGCCTCAGGAAGGGCCTCACTCTTCAGCACCTCACCCCCTGCCCCACCGGACAGCTTCTGAATCATTGGCAAACTCAGCCTCTCTGAGCTCAGAGAAGCCCAACAAAGCCAGCACGTCTCCGCTGCTAGGGGGCTCCAGGGGCTGCAGGGGCCTTCTGCCTTCCCAATCCCTTTGTAGCCCTGGGCTAGAGGGCTCTTCTGTCATGCCGGGGCCCAGTAGCTAGTGTGCACCTGCCCCTACCAACCCAGGCCCAAGTCTGGGATCAAGACCCAGAAAAGTGGGTTGTGCAAGGGTGGCCAGATGGCCAGTGGTTACCACCCAGACTTGGACGCCAGTCTTCCTGGGCTCAAATCCAGCTGGACTTCCAGCCAGTTTATAACTTAGCTGCTCTCTGCCTCCGTTTCCTGGTCTATAAAATGGGAAGAACTGCGTTATGAACACTGTCCATCCAACAAGAGTAAAAGGAATGTCTAGGAGATCCCCTGACACCTGGCAGCCAGGAGCAATTGGGAGAAAGACCCAGAAGCCTCCTGGGTGTCCTTTACTGAGCTACAGCTCCACGGGAGCTGCCACTCAGAACATCAGTGTTTGCCTTCCTGGGTAGTTGCAGTTGGTGTTTAGAGCCCATAACTCGGTGGCTCCTCCCCTGACTCATTGGCTCCTCCCATAACTCCGTGACTCCTCCCCTGATACTTGGTAGACCACAGGCTCCACTTTTACAGTGAAGAAAAGTCATGGGGAGACAGAGGCCCTTGCCTGGAGGTTCCCCAAGGGAGTGCTGGGTTTCCAGTGGTCACCCCCTAGTGAGCATTTGTACCCCCACTTTACAAATGAGGAAACAGTCACCTGTGATTGTCCCTGGGCCATCTTCGGGGGCCGGAGAGGCCACTTCCTCCAGGCTTGAACCAGGTGTTATTTCTGGCTATGCCCTTCTTCCCACAGAGAAACCCAAGAAGGCACAGACAAAGGCAGGAAGCTGGAGTCTGGGCGCCCAGCCCCTCAGGCAGCCAGCGGCTCCCCTGCGCTGGACCCCAAGCCAATCCGAGTCAGTCCCGGCCACATTCCAGAGTGAGTCAGCCTGTGGACAGCTGGGGCTAAGGAGGCTCTATTTCAGGGCCTGTGGTCTCCCAGGGCTAATTGACACTCTCACTCTTTTGAGGCGCTGCCAGGCCAGACATTGGGGGAGGGAAATACTTGAGGCTTGGCCCTCCTCTCCTGGGTTCCACGGTCAGACACCAAGACGTCCCTGTGGCCTCTCCTAGAGTGCCGATCCCACCAGGCAGGCGCCTCTAGACTCTGATGGGTCCTCACTGACGGACCCCAGAGCCAGATCTGCTGCAGCCTTTGTGAGGCAGTTAAGGGAGCCTGTGGTAGCTGTCGATCCCTCTGAGGGAACCCCGACTTGAGGATCGTATCTTCACTGGGTGGTATATTCCAAGACTCAAGCTCTGGGAACTGCATGGAACCTGCTAGGTGCTTAAAGAACATAAGTCACATGACCACGTTGTGCACAGTCCGACTCAGCGAGCAGGCTCGCCTACCAGAGCTGCTGAGAGGATCAAGGCAGGTGAAGAAGCTGGCGTGCAGTCTGGGTTCCAAAACGCCCAGCTCAGAGGCTGGCTTCACTGGCTGTGCATTGCTAGCAGGCTGCCCAACCTCTCAGTGCGAACTTCAATTCAGAGTAGAGGAGGAGCTCCAGGAGGGCTTTCTGGGAAATGGAGCAGGGCTCAGTTCTCTTCTGCCGGCTGGGGAGCTGAGTTTCTCTCCAATTCTCTTAACCTACTTAGCCCAACCTTTCTCCAGAGTGCACCCACAGGCCTCTGGGGGTTCCTATTTTCACTAAGACAGACTCTCTCTCCTAAAGCTGTTCCACGTTGCCTCCCCCTCTGCCATTGCCTGTTAGAAAAAGCAGATGGCGGACAGCGGGCTGTGGCTCCATAGGTAGAAGGCTTGCAAGCGCGCGTGGATTCATCCTCAGCATGAGTAAACTGGACGTGGTTGCAAACCCCGGGGGGACCCCAGCACACGTGAAGTGGGGCAGGAGGGTTGGGAGTTCAAGGTCATACTCAAGGCCAAGGCCAGCCCGAGGTCTGGGAGCCTATCTCAAAAAGAAAGAAAGGAAGGAAGAAAAGGAGGGTTTTCCTCCTTTAACCTCCTGTTAACCCCCACCAGGCTCGGTGAAAGACTGTCTCACAAAATAAGGAAGAGAGCAACTGAGGACAATACCGTGTATCTACCTCCAGCCTCCTCCACAGCACACACACAAACCTGTACACACAAGGAGGGGCCAACGAGATGGTCATTCAGGGTAGAGTGGTTTGCCGCCAAGCCTGGCCGCCCAGATTCACTGCCCGGAACCCACAAGTGGGGGTTAAGAAGCAGCTCCCCCAACTTGTCCTCTGACCTCCACATTCACACGTGTGCACAGCCCACAGCCCCACACACAAGCATAAACACAGGTAGCCAAATCCTTAGACACAGCATTGGTAGCCGCGCACGGCCCGCTCGGGGCAGGTTCTTAGTTTGGACTTGGCTTTTGAGGCAGACAGAGAGTCCAGTTTCTTATTACTTCTGGCTCCCCACAGCACAGCAGAGGGTCCTGTGACAGACAGACCAGCAGCGGGCTGGAGTGGCAGCAGCAGGAGGCAGGGTCTGCGCTGAGGCTTAGAGCTGCAGCACCAAACCCAAGGAAGTGTGGCTGTGGCTTCCCAGTTCCACGGGAAGCTGGAGGACTAGATTTTTGTATATGAAGCCCTCCACCCACCCCCACTTGTTACCGGAAGGAACTAACCCCCTAGTAGGACCATTTAGTGACCTCTGTCTTATGCTTGTTAAAAACGACATCCATTCCTACATAGAAACCTCACCTCCTTCCCAGCCCAGGCCACGCCTTCCTCAGTAACACCGAGGACCCCCTCTAATCCCTCGGTCAAGGACCCCCACTCATGAGACGTCTCTCAACAGCCAGCCCACACTCCTCTGGGAAAGCGGCTGGGGACGAAGCACACACACGCCTCTGCAAGCTACCTCAGATTACCAGTGGGGAAACTTGAGTGGGTCTGTGGGCTGTGGCACATGCGTGGAGGTCAGAGGACAAGTTGGGGGAGTAGGTTCTTAACTTCCACTTGTGGGTTCTGGGCAGTGAATTTGGGAGGCCAGGGTTGACGGCAAATGACTCTGCCCTGACTGACCATCTTGTCACTAAGGCCCAGAAAGCAGAAAGAACGTTGCTGGTAACTACTTGGCAAGTCACTAGGCTCAATGGGCCCACACAGGAGATTGCTAACTCCACCCCCCACAGCCGTCCGCCATCTACACTGTCCCCAGAGAGAACAGTCATAGATGTCAAATAAGGCTTTAAAGTCCTGTCAACAGTCACAGAAATCTGTATCTGGACGGGGACAAGCAGGCCAGTAAGACCAGTGTTTCACCAGACAGGATCATGGAATTAAGACTCTCCCTTTTTGATACATGATCTGGAACGTTTGGGAGTACAGCATCATAACATTTTTATGTGATATTTTAAAACAAACACGGGGAAAGGGGGTCTTGGGTCACTCATCTCAGGCATAGCTGAATCCTCTGTGTGTACAAAGTTTACGACATTTAGCACGGTGTGGAGATCTGGGGACTCACATGGGACTTGAGAGAGCCAGTTCACTTCTGCTGTCTTTCCTATGACTGAGCTTTGCTTCTTTCAACGTGAAAGAACACCACAAAACACGTGGGAACGTAAGAGTCCCAGGAAAGAGATGGTTTTCGTGTTCCCTTGGCCCTCATTACTAATTTGGACTCCAGGACCGAGGAGAGTCTTAGGTGACAGGAATCGACTCACACCCTGCTAAATTATTGTAATTATGACCTGCTTCCCTAACGCTGTGTAGTAAGCCTCTTCTTCTGAAAACAATGCTCTTATTTAAAAACAAAATTGAGGGTTTGTTTTTTGGGGTGTTTTTTTGGAAATGCTGGAGGGCGGATAGTCACCCACCCACCAGCATAGTCTAATTTTGCTGGGACAAGCAGGAACTTGGGGAATTGAAGGATAGATATGGCATGTACTTTCTGTGTGGCCTGTCAAACCTCAGTAGTGTGATGGGGTGGTAGAAGTCACCCCCAGGTTTGGTCAGGAGAAAGGAATGGGGCAGGGTGGAGAAGAGCCTTGCGTATTTCCACCCAAACTTTGGGTCCCGCCTATGTGCTTGCCTTCCAATGCTTGCCTATCTTTTCCTTCCATGGGATTGTTTGGTTCGGAGCCGTGGATCTTATCGTCTGGGATTTTTGAGTGGTCAGATCAGCGAAGCAACAGAGGGAAAATGAAAGGAGTCGTTCCAGGGAATGAAAAAGGCCTGCAGCCCAGAGTCTTAATCAGGGCAGAACTCCAACAGGTTATAGGGCTTCTCTGAGCCTCTGTGTCCCCCTCTACAAAGAGGGTAACCAAAGCTGGAGAGATGGCTCAGTGGTTACAATCACAGGTGACTCTTTCAGAGGTCCCAGATTCCATTCCCGGCACCCACACCGAAGGGCTCACAGCCATCTATAACTCCAGTTCCAGAGGATCTTTTCTGAGAACTACATGCATGTGGTTTACACACATACATTTAAGCCAAAAACTCACACACATAAAATTAAATATATATATTTTAATAGGAATAACCAGAGTGCTTTTAGGCCAGATGAGCAGGGTCCTACTGTCAGCCCCAGTGGCCAGGATCTCCCACGCCCATGTCTTCCCAAGCCTTCTCAATTACTTTCCCAGGTGCCATATGAGGAATGTTTTCGGTTTGGTTTTTTCTATTTAAAAAATTGGCTAGGCCACCAAGGGCCAATATTCCATAAATCTCCCCCACCTTGTAAAATGTTTATGGACATCTTTTCATCTCCTCCCCTGGCTGAGGCCACATCATCCCCAGAACTCAGTGACTGGCGCAGCTGATCTACCCCACCAGTCCCTCATTTCCTTTGCGTAGATTCACTTAAAACCACAGGACGCTAAAAGACAGACTGAGAAACTGGACCCCAGCCATGGAGAAACACAGTCACGACGTGCGCTAAGACAGACACGAAGTGACCTTGCCCTGGCATGCCCGCTAGCCCGGTTTGGGTCACGGCACACACTTTTTACAAAAAAGAAACTCCCTTGCCTAGTTACTTTGACATTGTTGGTGCGTTCCTTTGTGCGGCATCAAGGTTATTCTCTTCCGACGATTTTAAGGTTCATCCCGGATTTCAAATCCACCTGGATCCTTTCGCTTGGGGGAGACACATCCCATGGCCCATTGCTGGGGCCCACAGGGGCTGGGACAAACGAAACTCTTTCTGATCAGTAACAATACCAGAATGGAAAATTTCCAGCAGTTCAGGAAAGGGCCCAGGAAAATATTATATGAATGGACTCTGTATTTTGATACAAAAATCGGGGCTTGATCTCTAAGGATTGGAATGTAAAATAATCAGGTCAAAATATAAAAGAAAAAGAAAGGAAATAGATTCCTGCAGATGAAGGAACCAACTCCTCTGGCCTGCCCACAGGCTCCCATTCAACGTTCTCTTCCTTTTCCACCAAAGGAGAGACTGAACAATGCAAGAGACCTCAAAACTCTACGTGTGATTTCCTATCTCCCCTTTCTGGGCGTGGGTCCCGTCTTTCCCTTTCCGACCAGTTCCCTCCGAGAGCCCAGGAGACTTTGGAGAAAGGGACAAGAGACATCCACAAGAGACAGTGTGGTCAGGTCCAACACTGTCTGGGACCACATGGTTCCAGGCAGCTGCTTTTCTGACTGGGTAAAAACACCACACACAGCTGCCACGGTTTTAAATCAGGATTAACTATTTTAACAAGTTGGTTTCTTAATGACTTAAATTCCTGCCAATGCCGGCTAAAGAGACAGCTCAGTGGTTAAGAGCGCTTGTTGCTTTCAAAGGACCCAGGTTCAGTTCTCAGCACTCACATAATGGCTCACAACCACCTGGAACTGTAGTTCCAGGGGATCTGGTGCCCCCTTCTGGCCTCTCTAGACACCAGACACATACATGGCACACAGACATGCATGTGAGGAAAACACAGAGACACATTAAAAAAAAAAAAAAAAGAAAACCAACCCTTGCCAGTCCCAGGCCGTGCCATGCTCAGGTGTGATAGAATGGCACTAAGGTCACTTTTTCCAGCCCAGTTTCTTCCTAGGCTTCCCGAGAAATGGTACTCCCTACAGGCACTGGGCATGCTCCCCTTTCGCTCCATTTCCTTGATGGACTCCCAGCCCAGCAAGAGCCTGTACCTTGGAACCCAGGGGACATTAAAACACCTGGACGCTGTTGTTTGTCTCCCAGTATAATTTGTGGTAAGCTACAGGGACTCCCTCCTTGGACTGGGACAACAGAATTCCTTCCTCTGCTTCTTCAGTTTGCTGGTAACTTCCACTGCTCTATCCTAATGCTAATCAGACTCAGATGCTCATTTGAAAAATTAAGAGGGTGACAGTCCACACTGAGCCCATGAACTACACAGATCCCACAAGAATGTGTGTCCAGTGTGGGTGGGCTCATTTCACCATAGAGCTGAGCCCATAGGAAACACAAAGTAACCCTGTGGCTTGTTCCCATCTTGTCTGGTGACCTCATCAAGATGGAGGCAACAGTGTGACTTGGTTGCCGTCTTGACCGGTGACAACATCAAGATGGTGAAGACCGTGAACCAACCACATGACATGAGCCAAGATGGCAGCACCCCTAAAGTTTCCTGGTACCACTGAGTCCTTGAGGGGGGCACTGCACCCATAGAATTTCCTATACCACAGGCATTCGGTCCCAGGTCCCAATCCTTCTCTGGTTTTGGTTCTTCGCCTTGCTAGATGTCTGATGTGGTCGTGGAAATGGGAGCGCCAGAGAGATGCCAACATTGGCTCTATTGCCAGTGAGAAGGTCAACGCATTTTATGTCAAACTAAGGAAGTGAAACCAGTTCACCATGGTGGATTTGACACACTGTTTTGTAGGATGTTCTTAACTGGTTTTCAGAGGGGACCTAGAGTTTTCCCAGCCATGAACTTCCAGCACCAGTAACACATCATCAGGAAATGACTGAGGTGGCCAGACCTGGGAGGCTCATGTGAATTTACAGCACGCAAGGGCTGTGTCTTGGAAATGGACAGACGGTTGGAACCAAAAGACAGATGGCCAGGTGCTAGACAAGCTATTGTGAGCCCGGCTTGGGTCATGGTGCAGCCCTTTTGGAAAAAGAAATTGCCCTGCTGGGTTCCTTCTGCTTTCTTCCCATGGTTCTTTGTGCCGCACTAAGAATCTTTGCTAACGCCCAGAGGCGTAAAAACCACAGATAAAGGAGCTTTCAAATCGTCAGACCACAAGAATCTGCACCGCTGGAAGGTTGCATCCCCCACCCCCACCCCAGGACACTGTCATCATCGTCATCATCATCGTCATCATCACCATCATCATCATCATCACCATCATCACCATCACCACCATCATCATCATCATCATCACCACCACCATCATCGTCGTCGTCATCATCATCATCATCATCATCATCATCATCATCATCATCATCACTTTAACCACAGAACTGGGGCAGAGGACACTCACTTGCCCCACAGGCTGGGGACTTCCTGCTGGGAGAATGGCCAGAACCTGGATATCCACCCTTCCTAGATGTTCTACCTGCCCCAAGGCATAGCACAGGTCACACACCCCTGCAGGCAAACCAGAGCGCCATACATGAGACGCGGAAAGCTATAGAAACAGGATCAGCGAGATGGCTCCGTGGGTAAAGGTGATTACCACCAAGTCTACTGACCTGAGTTGGATCCCCAGGACCCACACAGTGAGAGAACTGTTGCCTGCAACTTATCCTCTGACCTCCACATGTGTGTTGTGGTGTGCGTGCTCATGCACATGCGCACACACACACACACACACGCACACGCACGCACGCGCACACACACAAATAAACAAGTAAAAGTAATTTGTTTAAAAAGAAAGCTCTCACAACAACCAAAAAGTCCACAGACAAAAACATGGACAGAAAGGCTAAAGAGGCGCACAGGTGACCGGGACGGAAGCATGAACAGATGTCTAACATCTGGTGTGAAGAAAGAAACTCTGGAAGCTGAAACCACAGACAGATCTGGTGCAGACCGAGCCGGCAGCTGAGGACACCCAGCTATTCCTTACAAAAACGGCTTTTGAATTTTCCTTTCCTCCTTTTGGGGCAGATAAGCAAACACATAGTTTAAATTTCACCTGGAAAAGTGCCTGGAATGAGCTGACTGTTGGAAATCTCAGCTCACACACTGTCTGCAATGTGAGGTTCTCAGTGTTTCTGGGATTTTAAGGCGCTGCGATGTAAACACGGGAGAGCTGCCCTGTGACACCAGAGCTGGAGCCCGTGGAGGGAGCAATTGCTGAACCAGCTGCGGATGCCGGGTGGGACTACTCCAGGCGACCCTGGCAGCTGACTGAGAAGGCTGATGGACTCCCACAGTCTGAAACTCAGCGACCAGCCAGCCGTGGACCTGGGCTGGCTTTTAAACAAACATCCCACAAGAATGTCGGATGTGCGCCCTGAGCTGCTGCAGCAGTAGCCGAAGGAAGTGCGATAACACTTGCCACTTCTCCCTAACTTCCAAACTGGTCTGAAATAGTGTGTATGTGGCTGGGCTTTGTTTGTTTGTTTGTTTGTTTGTTTTTATTTTTGCGGGGTTTTTTTTTTCTTTTCTTTTCTTTAAAAAAAATCTGAAAAGTTCCTCCCAAACTGAGCAACAGGAAAGGCCTGGAGAAAGGAGGAGAGTCAGACGAAGAGGGCCCTTGGTTTAAGTCAAATGTATTCTGGTCCTGAGCGATTCAAATTAACTTTAAAATACCTTACACAAAGACTTCTGCCAGCTGAACTCTCCCGCATGAAGAGAAGTGTTTAGTTTTTCTCCAAAAGGCAGTGTCTCCAAGGGCACTAAACTTTAAGGACCAAGGATCTGGTTCGACCTTACCCAGTCTGTGGGACTGGAGGGCCTCAGTTTCTCCTCTGGTGCATATGTCGTGAATCATGGGACCGTCTTCCATGAGTGGGAAGCCCTCAGGATCAGTGTGTCCCTAGCAGACCCTCGAGTCCAGCCTCAGCATTCCCATCCGGGTTGAGCTACAGTGGGTCTAGAGATAAGTGGGCACGGGACACCGTGGAGGTTGCAGCGTGGGTAACCGCAACTCAGTCCCCGCCTCACACCTCCAACCCTCGGCCTCACCTGGTTTCTCTTCCCCACCCTGGCGGGTCCCGGGGACACTCACCGCGCGCGCCGGCGGCTCAGCAGCAACAGCAACAGCAGTAGCGCGGCCAGGAGGCCGAGCAGAGCGGCCCAGGACATGGCTCGAGGGTGTGCGGCTGCAGGGTGGCCACAGGTCACCGCCACAACACCAGCCAGCCCCGAAGGCCCCCACTTTAAGGGCCGGGCTGGAAAACGTGGGATGGAGAGGGAGGAGCGGGAAGGGAGGGGTTGCCGGGGCTGCTGCTGAGAGGAGGAGAGGGGATTCGGGAGGCGGGCTCCCGGTGGTGATGGGAGGGGGCAGAGAGGTGGAGACCGAATTAGAGCGACTAGGGGAGCCTTTCCTACACATTCGTGCAAACCACACTTCCCAGCCCATCCCCCGCCCGTCCTGACCTGCGTTTCCGTGTGAGCTGGGGAACTGTCCACCTCACCCGGACCAGGGCCACTCAGGACCGCCCCAAGCCTACAGTCCTGACTGTGGTGGGGATCACAGTAGGGCCTCAGGATCCTGTGGTCACATTACATTCGGGAGTCAGCCCCGCGCCGTTTTACTCTCTGTCTCTCTGTCCGTCCCCGACCCGTCCCGTCCCGCCCCCCCCGCCCCCCCCCCGCCCCCCTTCCCCGCCTCCCCAGGAGGGCTTGACTCCAAGCCTAGGGGGCAGTTTCTTTTGAAGACCATTGGTCAGGGTTCTACTTACCTAAGAGCGACTGATGTGTCTGTCAAGAAAGGAAGATCACAGCCTGAAGAGATAGCTCAGTGGTTTGGGTTCAGTTCCCAGCACTCACATGGTGCTCACGACCACCTGTGACTCCAGTTCTAGGGGATCTGATGCCCTCTTCTGACCTCCACAAACACCAGGCACACATGTGACAAACAGATATACATGCAGACAAAACATTCATACACACGCTAAATAAATAAATAAATAAAATATTTTTCTAAAAAAGATCACAGACTTTCTCTCAAGTGCCATAAAAAGGGGACCCAGGTGGAGCTGGACCCTCCTTCCCACACGTACACCCCAGTCACACACTCCGGAGTCCCGGCATTTGTGCCCCCCCCTCGTACCTCCTCATTTGCTCCTACCATCTCCCAAGGTGTTGCCCCACCTGGCCCTCTGGCTTCCACGCTCATTTTTGGTTGTCAGTCCTCCCCTGCCTACCAGGCCGGCAATCCCCTAGCGCTTAGAAGGTGGGGGCAGGAGGATCAGGAGTTCAAGGCCAGCTTTGGCTTCAGAGTGAGTTGGAAACCAGTCTGAGCTTCACACACATACACACACGCACACACATGCACACATGCATGTGTGCACATGCACAGAGCACACATACAACACACGTTCGTGCACACATGTGCATACACCCATGCACACGCACAGGCACACATACAGAACACACAGATACACCCTACCAGAACCCACCCTGGCTCCTTGTCACTCAGGGCACAGCCACATCCCTACATGGCCCCCCAGGAACAAGCATATCTGCTGAACCCACCCTCACTACCAGACCTTGTCCTCTGCTCTGGTCACACGGTTATTCTTGTCCCTGCCCCAGAGAACCAAGCTTCTTACCTGACACTCAGGCCCAGTGGATCTATATATGGTTTAGCCAAACCGGGGTAGACGTAATCCCTCTCATGACAGCTTTGGCAATCTTAAACTTTATAGACACCCATGAGACAGAGGCCAGAAGGTGAGGAGGGGGTAGATCCAGCTGTGGCGTTTCGTCAGTCCTCAGGAGGATAACGAGGGCCACAGGTTGACTCCATTACCTGGGCTCTCAGCACAGGGTCTGTTATATGTTCACAAGACAGCTGACAGCCCCCACAAACACTTGCTTCACCCATTTCCCCAGTCTGTCATCTGTTGGACCAGTGTGAACATGTCTGCGCTATGTCCCTATTAGAAAGCACTGCCAGGAGCCCAATACTTTGAGGAAACAGCCAGCCCAGTGAGTGGGAAGGGTGCTTGCTTCTGCCCAAGCTCCCCTACGTTAGGAAGGGCTAGCACAAACCAGAACCAGCCTACTCTTTGCTGATGTCTTTGTGGCTCAGGCTGGTTTGGCCTCTAACCCTGTATTATTTTGGTTTTAGTTTCCTCCCTTGTCTGGTACATTTCTGAACACGTTGTTTATTCACCCCTCATTGTATGGTCTTTACACGTGGTCTGCTATGATCCTACAAGGAGGAGACAGGGGCAGGCATGGACCTAAGCCTGAAGCCTAGCTTCTTGACCAAAATTAAGCATCTGAGGAATCTGACCTAGTTGATCAGGCTATTTACCTGGAATCTATTCTTACTTTTAAAAAGTGTGCATATGTATGTTTCTGTTTGTGGGTATGTGCATGTGGGTGCAGTACCTGTTGATGGCAGAAGAGGGCGTCAGATCCATAGAAGCCACCATGCATGGATGCTGGGAACTGAACTTGGGTCCTCTCAAGAGCTCTGTCTCAAAGCCCAGCCAAGCTCCTTCTTTGACAAGTTGTTCAGGGGAAGCTTCTCCCTGTTTTACAAGTTGGCAGGCTAAACTTCTGATTTAGAGTCATTTCTGCTGCTGGGGTAAAACACTCTGACAAAACAAACAAGCAAACAAACAAACAAAACCACACTTAGAGGGAAAGGGGGCTTACTTCCATTTCCAGCTTGAGGCACAGTCCACTACGGTGGGGACGTCAAGACAGGAACTTAGAACAGCTGGTCACAACACACCCACAATCAAGAGCAGAGAGAAACAAAGGCATGCGTGCTCACGGGCTTGTTTGAGCCCAGCTCTATTCCTCCGCCTGTCTTAGGTAGGGTTCTATTGCCTGCATGTATCCCTGCAAGCCAGAAGAAGGCACCAGATCTCATTGCAGAAGGTTGTGAGCCACCCTTTGGTTGTTGGGAATTGAACTCAGGACCTCTGCAAGAGCAGCCAGCACTCTTAACCACCAAGTCATCTCTCCAGTCCCAGAATTATATCTTTCGAGCATAAGAATGTGGGTATTTGGGCCAGCGAGTTGGCTCGGCTGCTAAAGGCACTTGTGGCTAAGTTTGATGACCTGAGTTCAACCCCAGGATCCACTTAATGAAGGGAGGAGAGAAGCAACTGGTGTGATCTATTCTCTGAGCTCCACACAAGTACGGCGGCACAAGTGTGCCAGCATGCACACTTCCCACGTGCACTCATAACCAATTAAATACAAATGAGAAAACGGTGACTTCTGATGTTATGTACCAAACTCTCTAGAATTTCACCTCATGGCTAAACTCAGCGAGTGGCCCTCCTGACAGCTTCACAGATGTTACTCGGCTAATTAATGTGTGTTGGCTCAGACTGCCACTCCAGACAGACGGCCTGGCAGGAAAAGTCTAAGGGTTTATTTGGTTTTGGTTTTCTGTTTTGTCTCTGAATCTTTTTTATGAGAATGTGTTCGTGTGTTCATGCGCAGGCACACACATATGTGGAGGTCAGAGGACAATTCCTTAGACAACATCTACCTTGAATTTGAGACAGAGCCACTCATTTGCCTAGAACTTGTCATGTAGTCTCAGCTGCCTGGCTGGTGAACCCCTGTCTCCACTTCTCCAGATGGGATTATAAGCATGCCACTAAGTCCAGCTTGTTTTTAAAGGTTTAATTTTTATTTTTAATTATGAGTATATGTGTGTGAGAGAGTGTGAATTTTGCACACGAGTGCAGTACCCAAGGTGGCCAGAAGAGAATGCTAGATCTCCTGGGGGTGTCACAGGCAGTTGTGAGCCACCCGAAGTATGTGCCTGAAACCTCTCTACAAAAGCATACATGCTCTTAACCACTAGGCTATCTTCCACTTACACACACGTACATACATACCTCATACACACAAAAATAAAAATGTGTAATAAAATGACTCTTAACAAACATATACATCTATGATCTTCTTTTCTTCTTCATGTGTTTGTGTCTTTGCATGTGAGTGCAGTGCCCCCAGAAGCCAGAAGAGGGCGTCGGATATTCTGGAGCTGGAGTTACAGAGAGCTGTGAGGGTCCCATGTGGGTACTAGGAACCCAACTTGGGTCACCTGCAAGAGCCACAGTCTCTCTTAACCACTAAGCAATATCTTTTGCCCAACATTCTTTTCTCTTAAGCGACAGCATGCATATGCATCTCAGAGGATAACTTGCAGGAGCTGGTTCTCCCCTTCAACCACGTGGGTCCCTGGAATTGAACTCAGGTCTTCATGATTAGAGATAAGTGCCTTAACCTGAGGAGCCATTTTGCCAGCCCAAACCCCCTGTGATCTTGCATGTAATCTTTTCTAAAATCCCCTATTTAACTAACAATTGCAATCCTGAAAGTAAGCCCCCAGCAATAACACAATAAAAACGTTGAGGAACATCACTTAGAGGGATTTGATCTCATCTCCACAATTATGCATCAAACTATTTATACATCTCAGCAAGCTCATGCGTGGCAGCCTCCACGAATCAAGAAAATGTCATAACGCAATTGCATTTGGATTCCTCCAATGTATTTCAAATAATGCATTTTGATTAACATAAAATATTTTTTTATCCTCTTGATTTTTTTATGTCCCTTGGTTACTCAGTAAGAAAATCAATGTAAATTTAATTTCTTTTTCAGAATCTAGTTTAGGAAAAACTTCTTATCCAGATCTTTATAACCAATACAAAAAAAATTTTTTTAAGAGTGAACACAACAATTTATAACCAGGAAAGACAGAAAACAGGCTTTCGCTCTCTACGGGCTGGTCTTTAGTTTTGTAGTCACTTGGGAATCTTCTCAGACTGTGACCGAAGGGAAGGAAGCAAGAGCTTTTCTGAAGGTCCATTGAATATCTAACTGCAGCAGCCGGGGAATATCCGGGTACCCTCCCAGCTGTGTCCAGAGCGTATTCAAAGATGTCTTCTCCATTATCGGATAGCTTGAAGTGGACAGGTCAGCATTCCAGATGGACTCCACCTGAGTCTGCTGTCCAAAGGTCTTGAAAATGTCAGGCTTTTTGTTGTCTTCAGTGAATAACTCCAAGACTGGACTTCGAGTTTTGGTAAAATCGGGTATCTGCTTAAAGCCAGAGACCAAGGGCACAGGCTGGCTAAGATTTAGTTTAAACACCTTTTCGATCTGGCTGAATACCTGCATCATGGACCACAGGCACTGCTTCCGTCTCTGTTCTAGTTCCTTCTGCTTGTCTGTCCAGAACCGCATCACCCTCTTCTGGTATTGATCAATTCTGTCCAGCATGATGTACAGGTTCTGAGCCTCATACCCTTTCCCAGTATTTTGGATGGCTTTTAATCGTTTGGTTATGTTGTTTCTTGAAAAAAGTCAAGAATTAGATCCATATAGTTCCCAAAGCTACCAGAGCAAACCTAACTTCTCCAATACAAAAATTTTAACGTTAAACTTTCATCTTGCGGGTGGCACGGCTCAGCTGGTAAACGCGCTTGCTATCAGCCTAAGGCTTGGAGTTCAGTCCCTGGAACCTGCATGGTGGGAGCAGAGAACTGACCCCCACATTGTCCTCTACGTGGTGGAAACAGAGAACTGACTCCCACATTGTCCTCTACATGGTGGAAACAGAGAACTGACCCCCACATTGTCCTCTGACCTCTTCATATCCTCAGGGGCATGTGAGTTCCCCAATATAACATAAATGGTTTTAAAATGGTGTTCAAATTAAAATTCAAATAGACAGGTTTGCTGGGAAGTTTGGCTTTCTGGATTTTTATCCAACATCAGTGGCACCCCAAAACTAAGCAACATTGCCACCTGCATCTCAGACAGTTGATATGGTGAGGTGCCCAAACTATCTCCCCTCCTCAAATGCAGAAATAAAGATTAAAACAGAATTGGAGCTGGGTGCGTTGGTGCACACCTTTAATCCCAGCACTCGGGAGGCAGAGGCAGGTGAATCTCTGCGAGTTCAAGGCCAGCCTGGTCTACAAGAGCTAGCTAGTTCCAGGACAGGCTCCAAAGCTACAGAGAAACCCTGTCTCAAAAAACCCAAAAAAGAAAAAAGAAAAAGAAAGAAAGAAAGAAAGAAAGAAAGAAAGAAAGAAAGAAAGAAAGAAAGAAAGAACTCCCACTCTGGACAGACAGATGCCACTTTGGGCACTGTGGATGAGAAAACCCAGATGGACAAGCCAGGCCGGTGCACTAAAGGTGCCAGCTGAGCCCACAGATGTCCTCACAGACCAAGTAAAGCAACTTGCAAACAAAAGCTGAGCTCCCTTGTCATGTAGCCAAGCGACTCTTCGGTCCAGGCCTCAGTGACAGGCGTCTCCAAGGCCCCTGGCTTGTCTCAAAACATCTTTACAAAACGGTGCCAAGACAAAACAAAACCAGGTCCTGACCCCAGGCATTTACCAGGGACATTCCAGATCGTAACAGCAATCAGTGTGCTTCCAAAATCAGACCACAGCAGGATCCAAAGTTCTGTCCTCTGTCACCAGTGCAGCACCCACGCAACGCCCCGCAGCACCCACGCAGCGCCCCACAGCACCCCGCAGCACCCATGCAGCACTGTGGCCTCTTGAAAGAGACACACTCAGGGCTGATCTTACCGCCATGCAGCTGAACCCTCGCTTAGCCCCCTCCTCTGTGTGGAGAAGCAAAACTGTTACCAGACACTGAGGTCTGCAGCCTCAGTTTCCCCACGTTTTAGCAGAAATTAGGAAACAAAAGGATTTAAGGAGTGAATTTCTCTCCATTGTGCCCAGGGCAATCTTATAACCTACAGAAGCCCATGAGACAAAGGCCAGAAGCTGTGTAGACTTAGTTGTGACCCTGTACTGGCTGGTTTTGTGTGACAACTTGACACAAGCTAGAGTCATCAGAGAGGAGGAAGCCTCGGTTGAGGAAATGTCTCCCTGAGATCCAGTTACAGGGCATTTTCTCAATTAGTGATCAGTGGAGTAAGTGCCAGCCATTGTGGGTGGTTCTATCCTGGGCTGTTGGTCCTGGGTTCTATAAGAAAGCAGGCTGAGCAAGCCAGCAAGCAGCTCCCCCTCTATGCCTCTATGGCCTCTGCATTAGCTCCTGCCTCCGGGTTCCTGCCATGTGTGAGTTCCTGTCCTAACTTCCTTCGGTGATGAACAGCAATGTGGGAGTGAAAGCGGAATAAACCCTTTCCTCCCCAACTCGGCCGTAGGTCACGGTGCAGCGGGTGCTTTGTAGCGGCAGTAGAAGCCCTAACGACGACAACACTGTCAGGCTGGCCCTTGCGTCTATGGGATTCGCCCAGCTTCGCTTCGTGGAGTCACTAGGCGGCATGGAGAGCCTGTGGCACTTTACAAATTTCCCTGTTAGAACCTCACACTGCCCCAGGGCCTTTGCTAGCTACCCCCACCTCCAGAAACTCTCCTTGAGAGACTCACAGCACTCTCCTATGCCCGTGTCCCCGTGTCTCTGCACAGCTGTTCCTTCTGCCTGGTTCATTCTGTTGCTGTGACGAAAAGAAAAGAACATCCCTAAGAAACCTTTAGCAGGCAGATCTCTGTGAGTTCGAGTTCAGCCTGGTCTATATAGAAAGTTCCAGTACAGACAGGGATACACAGCGAGACCCTGTCTCAAAACAAAAACCAAAAACCACCCTGACAAAAGTCAGTCAGAGAGAAGGGGTCTCTTTCAAAAGGCTCACAACTCCATTACAGCAGGAAGTCGGGGCAGGAGGTGAAGCTGCTCACCACATCCACAGTCAAGGGCAGAGAGAAATGAATGCATTTGAGCTCACTACTCAGCTAGCATCCTCTACTCAAACAGTTCAAGACCCGTTGGTGAGGGAGGACGCCTACTGCTTTCAAGGTGGCTCTTTAGTTAAGGCCATAAAGGCTCCTCCCACCCCCAGCAGGCACAGGCCAGCCTGCTGTAGACAGTCCTTCTCTGAGATGTTCTTCCTGGTTGGTTCTAGATGGTGTCAAGGTTAAAAGCAACCGTCTGGTGACTTTAATCTGCCGCCGCTACTCTGTACTTCCTTTGCCTTCCGCGTGGCTGCTTCTGGGGGTCTATTCCACAAACTCGGTCATATTAGGGACTCGCTTGCCTGCCTGCCTCATGTTGGCCTCCAAGACAGCTGCACGGATCTTAAGTGAGCTCAAGAGATTCAGAACAGCAAGAGACGTTTCCAGAACCTCTTGTTTATGTATGTTGCCCAGCTGCAGGGAATGGAGAGAGACCCTCTTGAGATTGCAGTTGAAGGACAGACACCCAGAGTCCCTGACAGAGAGTGAGCACCCATGCCAGTCAATCACAGTATATCAATCATACCACCACTTATTCCAGTTGAGCCGCTTGGTGTCTGACCAGGGTTTCAGTTTTTCTTATCTAAGCAATGGGACATGCCTGTCCTTCTTCCCAAATCTTTGTGGACTAGAGGACAAAGAATGATTTCCGCCAGCCCAAGGCTAGGTTCAATAAATGTTAGGTCCTTCTTCCCGCAGAGACTCGGCCTGAATCCCTCCAAGAGCCCTCTTCCCTCTCACCCCAGAGAGAGAGCCCCTACTCATGCACCAAGGGAGTGGATATGTGGTTCCAATGAGAATGGCTCCCACAGGCTCCCACATTTGAACACTTGGTCTCCTGTTGGTAGAACTGTTTGGGAAGGATTAGGAGGTGTGGCCTTGTTGGAGGAAGTGTGTCACTGGCATCCATTCTCAGTCTCTCTCCCTCTCCCTCTCCCTCTCCCTCTCCCTCTCCCTCTCCCTCTCCCTCTCCCTCTCCCTCTCCCTCTCCCTCTCCCTCTCCCTCTCCCTCTCCCTCTCTCTGCCTCTTGCTCCTGAATCAGGTGTGAGTGCTCAGCTACCTCTCTGGCTCCTCTGGCTCCTGCCCGCTGCCATGCTTCCTACCATGATGTTCATGGACTCTACCCCTCTGGAATGAGTCCCCAAATTGAATTCTCTCTTTTATAAGTTGCCTTGGTTACAGGGTTTCATCATGACAATAGAGTAAGAAAGTGGGTGTGTGTTTACTTCTGTCCCCTTCACTGGAGGAACTGAGTGAACTGGGGCCCCGTTTGACCCTTCCCAGGAAGTATGGGAACCCCTCATTGTGGGACCTTAGTCCAGAGGTTGGATCCTTCTGGATGCTTCTTGGGACTGCTGGGAACTAAACTGTCTTCCCTCTTCTCTGCTTCCTCTTCTTTGGGGGTGGCTGGGTGGGGACGGGGCAAGGCTGGCAACCAGTGCCCTGAAATTGTGGAGTCATCAGGCCTGGAGTGCCTGTCTCTAGAATTTAGCTCAGTGCATCAAGATAAGATAGCAGATCACTCAGTCACCACCGCAGTGAAGCATGTCTGAGTGACCTTTCCCTGACAACAGGGCGCTTGGAGCCATAGGGAACCGCTAGGGGTGCTCACCCGGAGAGCCCAGAGCCACTGCCTGGCCAGTTGCCTCATTTGGGGGGTGTTTTGTTTTTTGGTTTCTCGAGACAAGCCTTGGCTTTCCTGGAACTTGTGTTGTTGACCAGGCTGGTCTCAAACTCACAGAGATCCCTGGGCTCCAGAGTGCTGGGATTAAAGGCGTGTGTTGTTGCCACCGCTGCCGCCACTGCCGCTGCCACCACCACCACCCCCACCCCCACTGGTCGCCTCATTTTTACCACACCAAGGACTGTGGTACACCTCCCATAAGAGGATCTAGAAACTCCTCAGGGTCCAGTTGTGGAAACTTGGAAGGGCACACCAGTAGGCACGGTGGCACATGCCTGTAATCCCAGCGCTTCAGAGGATGGGGATTCTGAAGTCGTTGTGGGTTTGGGCTAGCCTGCACAACTTAAGAGTCTGTCTCAGGGCTGAGGAGATGACCCATCAGTTAAAAGCCTTTATTGTTCTTGAAAGGGACTTGGGTTCCATTCCCCATACCCATTACTGCTCACAACCATCTCTAACTCCAGTTCCTGGGGACCCAGTACCCTCTTCTAACCTCCATGGGCACCAGGAATGCACTTGGTCCACATGCATGTGTGCAGGCAAAACACCACCACATAGAAATAAGATAAAAATGTTAAAACACTCAGAAAACCAAACCCTCCATGCCTCTCAAAATTCACCCCACACCCCTTACCCCTACTCCCTCACCCCAAACCTTTCACTCCCACACCCCTCACCCCTACTCCCTCATCCCAAACCTTCCACCCCCACACCCCTCACCCCTACTCCCTTCACTCTACACCCCTGAACACCCACACCCCTCACCCCACACCCCGTCACATCCACACTCCCGAACACACACACCCCTTACTCCCTACACCTCTTACCCCACTGAGGATTAGTTAAAAGGATCTGCTGAGGGCCTGAGGGATGGACTGGGCTAGTGTTGCCTCAAACAGGAAGAAGAATGAGGCTGCCCAGGAGGTGACCCCAGTCCTCAGCTGCCCAGAGGTGTGTGACTGGAACTGGAACAGAAGGGGATTTCAGCAAAGTTCTAAGCCTGGCACGGGGCAAGTGGGGCTGCTCGGCGCCACGAAGCCTGAAGCCCCAAGTCCAGTCCTCAGAACTCGCGTGGTGGAAGATGAGGACTGGCTTCTACACATTCCCTGACAGTGACCGTGGCATGCGCACACAGACACACAATAAATAAATGAAATACGATAATTTAAAAATAAAGCCTGCCAACCCTGGAGTGGAAGCCCCCCCTCTGGGGACTGAGGCCGCGCGCGCCCAGCATTTCCTTGGAGAAGCCTCTGTGTCCAGATGTCCCCCATCTGCGGCAGGCTGACAGATGGGTGAATCTCCATTCAACCTCTGCTCTCCTTCCCGAGGCCACAAGGTCAGAGGACAGTGTTAGGACACAGCCTCGGAACGGGGGGGGGGGGGCACGCCTGGGGACACGCGGCCCTTTTCTCCTCCTCCTGCTTGCCCCCCCCCCCCCAGGATTCCGGCTGCTTCGTGTCTATGACTGAAAGATTGCAAACTGTCCGGAAGAGGAAACACCATGCATTGCTCTCTTTGAAACTGGAAATGGGGCCATCAGAGAAGCCTTGGCTTCCGCTTGGGGACTTAGGGTGTCTGGATCTTTTCCATAACTCATTTAATGCCCACATGGACCCTCTAGAGTAGGTACTGTAGCTGTCCCTGATCTTCAGAAGGTGAGCTCAAAACTCAGAGAGCATCAGTAACTTGCCCAAGGCCACACAGCACTTCCTGTGCTAGGCCTGGGTATGGATCGTGATCTCCTCTGTGTCCATGCCCACTTGGCTCTGCTAAGAACACAGAGGCCTCTGACCCCCATCCCCGGCTTGTGCTGCTGGCCGCCTGGATGCCTTCTCTTCCACTTTTTGTGGGTGATATGTGCCAGCTATGGGGATAGGTACTTGATGAGAGCCCTCATCAGTTGGGACAGGAAGAGGGCGCCATGCCCTGAGGACAAACGAAGACAGTGCACCTCGTGGCTTCAGAGGTCTCGGCCTGGCTAGCTTTTGTGACAATGGGTCTGCAGTGAGCAGAGCACTGTGGCGGGGACTTGTGGCTGACAGGGTCTGCTCACAGCACTCGAGAAGCAGAGGGGTGGGAGGTTAGGGGACACAGTGGTCCACCCCCTCCAGCCAGACCCCACTTCACAGTTCCTACTACTTCCAAGAGTCCATCAGCGAATGAATCTATTGATGAGGTCCGCAGTCACCTCTGAACCCCACATGGGGACCACTCTTCAGGGCGTAAGTCTTTGTAGTGCTCTCACCCCCAAACTAGGCTGGAATGTACTTGAGAGGAAGCCGGGGGAGGCTGGGAGAAAGGGGAAAGACGGAAAGGGCAGGGGAGGGCAGAATGGAAAGGAAGGAGGAGGAGAAGGGAGGGGGCTGCGGGGAGTGTCAGGAAGCCAGAGAACTCCCACCTCTCTCATTGAGCATCTGGAAACATAACTAACACCCAGTGCAAAGGGGGAGCCTTGGTCTCAGCATATGAGGCCCCAACTAGGGAGCCCCGAGAAGCCCTTGGGGGCTGTGCCCGGTGTCCCTCCTATCTCCTCGGTGCAAAAGTGGCACCCTCCACTCACAAGTTCCAAACAATGAAATGAAAAGACAGAGCCCCCCAACAGCCAAGTCTCTGCTGTTTCATGCTCCTAAGAGAAACAGGGGTTCTGCCTCCCAGCAAATGTTGCTAACGAATGGTGCAAGCCAGCACATCAGAGAAAGTGTGGGAGAGGGTGAGGACCATGGAAAACTGGAGGGTGGTTTCCCATCCCAAACCACCCCAGCCTCTCAGTTCCAGCCAGACAGGCCCTCATGGCCAGGTTTCCTGACTGAAGAGAGGCCAGAAATAGCGGCTCAAATTCTTTCAAAACACAGGACAGCCAACAACATATATCTGTCTAGTTTGATCCCCAGAGTCCAGCTGTGCCAAGGGCCTGTGCTTTGAAACAATCTGTAGTTGTCTGAGAATCAGCCCCAAGGTACTGCAAGACTAAAGAGAGAGAGGCAGACAGACCCCGGATGGCAGAGTGAGACCTACAGGACCTCAGCTGAGGACACTTAGCAACAGCGAAACCAGGTGGTTTGGCTGCAAAGTCCTGGTAGGGTTCTCTCTCTCTCTCTCTCTCTCTCTCTCTCTCTCTCTCTCTCTCTCTCTCNCCTCCCTCCCTCTCTCTCTCTCTCTCTCTCTCTCTCTCTGGCTTTTCCTTATAATCTGCTGAGAAACTACAAGAAGTAGCAAAGGTCTCTCGGGCTCAGTCACAGAGACCAGGACTCTGGTGGCGACGACCCCAGGACTTAATTAAGTTCATGTCTGCCAGTGAAGTAGATGGGCAGGTCAAAGTGTGTGTGCACAAACCCGACAACCCGAGTTCAATCCATGGATCTCACAGTGGAAGGAGAAAGCTGACTCCCAAAGTTGTCTCCTGACTCCCACGTGGCCATGTGGGTCACACACACCCCACTCCACATAAAATAGAAAAGCAAAGGATAATAATTCATAAGTGCCCACACACACCAGGTACTTAAGTCCTCAGTATATGCCAGCCTCTCTGCTGGGAATTTAAAGGAGAAAAAGAGAGTCACCTCCTTTTAGACATAAAGCAAAGGAAAACCACCTACAATTCACAACCCCAGAGAACCTAATGCCTAAGAGAGACATACGTAGTTCGAAACTACATGGGACGTAGAAAAAGACAAGATCTCCTGAGTAAATTGGGAGCATGGAGACCATGGGAGAGGGTAGAAGGGGAGGAGAGAGGAAGGAAGGGGAGCAGAGCAAAATAAAAAAATAAATTAATTTAAAAAAAAAAAAGCCACCTCACTTCAAGTTTCTGTGCAGTAGATGACATGTGTCTAGGTCAGAAGCCAAAACAAGAAACAACCTTCCCCTCAAACCCAGGCCTTTCTGTTCTCAGTTGCAGCAGCCTCCCCAGGGAGAGCCAAATTAGGTGGAGAATGTAGCCAGAACAGATCTGGGACCCAGGGCAGCCCATATGAACACAGCACTGGCTGGCTGGCGGTCTCTGCTCTTTGCCAGGCTAATCCCATCTGGGCCTCAGCTGTGTCTCCTTCTACCTCTGAGTGCCCAGGACTGGGGTCCAGGCGGCTGCGTTGCTCCTCACCAGCCCCTTCAGCACTCTGGAGTAGGGACATGATGCAGCCAGGTCTCAACCTTCTTAACTCCTGCTGTCCTGATAAGAGCCAGATGGACAGAGAGGTCAGAGAAGAGGCGCCACTGCTCCATCCCCCTGTCCCCCACGCGCCCCAGAACTGGCTCATTCTTCTGCCACTTTGAAAGCCTCCCCTGCCCTAGCCTGGGAACCTGCCTTCCTCTGTGGAAAATGAGGACCAGTCATGGCCGTTCTGTGTCCAGAGTTGCTAGAGGGACCCAATAAGATGGTGGGGGACAGGGATGGGACTGCCTAGCAACACTCTCCTTTCCTCTGTACCAGAGCATCAAGGAATAGAGAAGCAAAAAAAAAACCAGCAGAGAAGGGAGTCCATAGACTTTAGTGTGTGGGTGATGGTTCCCCAAAGCAGCTGAGAGAGGAGGAGTCACATAGGGTGGAAGGTTGGGGACAGGGGAGGGGGTCAGTGGTGACACCCCAGGAAGCTTTAGCAAAACATTTGCAGGGGCAAATGCATGCCTTTACTCCCAACAGATACAGCTAGATCTTTGTGAATCTGAGGCCAGCCTGGTCTACATAGCAAGTTCCAGGCCAGCCTGGTCTACATAGTGAGAGCCTATCTCAAAACAAAATGAACACTTCCTAGGAAGAAGGATTCCCTACTGCTAAAGAAGGAGGGGAGCTAGGAATGGTGCTGGGTGCCTATCGTCCTCGTATTGGGGAGGCTGAGGCAGAAAGATTGTGAGTTTAAGGCCAGCCTTACACAGCAAGACCATGTCTCAAACAAATAAAACAGACCAGTGTCCAAATCATGTTGACATGAAATGTGGGGTGTATGTGTATTGCTGTATTGAAGCAGGATATTGATATGTATTCTAGAGTGGCCTCAAATTTAGATGTGGGGAGAATCCTCCTGCCTCAGCCTCCCCAGTGCTGGGATTACCATGCCTAGCTGGAAAACCAATCTTAAAGGTTTTAAAACCTTTAAAAACAATCAAGTGACAATTGCATCCGGGAGGGAGCAGAGCAAAGAAGAAGTTTGTGAGCTCAGAGGGAACTTGATAATGGAAAGGTCAAATGAGCACAAGATGGTCACAATAGGACGGGAGGGAGGGGTGATGGACAGGAGGGACGGGTGATGGACAGGAGGGACGGGTGATGGACAGGAGGGACGGGCTGCATGCTCGTGAACCCTGCCTTTCAGAGACACGCTGCACATTGAGGAAGGAGACAGAGAGCATGGGTGTGGCTGCAGCTCAGCATGTACACGACTGTCCTGATGGCCCTGGAGGGGCTGAGAGGGCAGAAATAGCTAGATTCAGTGTTTAAGAAGTACCTAAGGGGTTGGAGAGATGGCTCACAGTTAAAAACCCGGACTGCTCTTGCAGAGGACTCAAGTTCCCTTCCCAGGACCTACACAGGGTGACTCGCAACTACCTGGAACTCCAGCTTCAGAGCATCTGATGCCCTTTTCTGGCTTCTGCAGGTACTTGTACGCACATGGTGCATAGACATACACACAAGCACACACACACATATACATAAAAATAGTTATAGCTGTTGTTGTATTTCAAGACAGGGTTTCTCCATGCATCTCTGGTTGTCCTGGTCATTTTGCAGACCAGGATGGCCTCGACCTTAGAGATCCTCCTGAGTGCAGCCTGACATAAAAAAAAAAAAAAAAAAAAAAAAAAAAAAAGTCTGAGTCCAGACATCCAGGGAACAGGGCAGAGTGCAAGGGAGGTCGGGAGAGGGGCACACACGCCCAAGTCTCAGCCACGTGACTGAACACGTGACAGGAGAAGCAAGCCTGAGCACAGGAATGGCTGACCGCCTCTGTCCTTCCTTCCCCAATAAAGCCAGCTGGCTGGAGATGAGAGAGAGGCAGTCTTCTCCGAGAGTTGGCTCAGTGAGTGAGGCACAGCTCGAAGACTCGATTCCTGCCTCTGCTTGGCCATCGGCCTCTGAGGTGACAGGCAATGAGGGCCCTGGTTACAATCACACACTGGAAAGACCGCCATGGGGGACGTGAGAGGAATGAAGACAAGTGGCAGTGTGGTGGCTCGTGCTGAAACCATAGCACTTAGGAGGTTGAGGCAGGAGGATGGTTGTGAGTTTGAGGCTAACCTGAGGTACATGGTGAATGCCAGGCCAGCCTGGGCTATGGAGTGGGACCTTGTCTCAAACAAACAAGTAGAGGACAAATTTGGAAGGAGCCTAAATCGGTTCTGCAGGAAATGCCGTGGTGGAAATAGTCACGGGAACGAGAAGAGAAAAATAAGCAGCTGGAGGTAAGAGAGCATCAGCTGGACCCGCAGAATTGGTAAGGGCAGGAACGGGGCAGACGGCAAGAGACGCACAGCTTGGGTCCTCAAGGAAGCCCGAGACGACTGAAAAGATGGACTACGCAGAGACACGCACAGTGCACATAACCGCAGTTCCACCCCCACACACAGAAAAAAAAATTAGATTAACTCTCTAGGAACAAACTTAGCAAGGGATGTAACAGACTTGACGTGACCACTGAGGGACACTGGGAGAGATGGAAGGGTTTACCATGGCCATGGACAGGAAGGCTCATCGCTACACAATGTCTATCACCCCCTGGTGATTCATTGCTAATGGAATAGAAGTACCAGTAGCCTTTCCACTCCAATTTTAAAAGTAATAATAAAAAATTGCATGAGCAAAAATATCCAGAAAATTCTTTAGAATGAGAACAAGGGTCCCAATGAGCTCCATGGGCCACTAGGGCTCCACCAGGAACTGTAAAGTTAATAATTTAAACTCTTTTACACTGGTATACCAATAGACTAATGGGGGGAATAGCCTAAGAATAAACCCAAGTCTATTCAGAAATTTCTATACAGTAAAAATCAGCGTGGCAGATTGTGTTTGTATTTTTAAGATGTATTTGATTTTTAATACATATACACATCTTTATATGTGGCAGGGGCACAGGTGTGTACAGGTGAGCACAATGGAACAGTTAACACCAAAAACCACTGACAAAAAGATGTGTTACTCTGTAAGTGGTGTTGGGGCAGCTGAGATATTCTCCAAAATGATTAACGCAAGACGCATGCTTCACACTTCTGTTGGAAACACATGTTTTCAGAGTCCCACACAGAAACACAGGAACAAAGCAGAAATAACCCAGCAAGGCAATTTCTTTTTCACAAAAAGGGTACTAGGTCATGACCCAAACCAGGCTCGCTGGCAGGCTGGGTCAGGAGGGCCACGCGGTTTTTATTCTAACATGGTGGTGACTGTGTCTTTTCCCCATTGGCTGGGGTCCAACCCACAGTCCTTCACAGCTGGGGTAATAGAATCTGAACAGAGGAAAAGCGGCAAAGCAGAGGGAAGGTGGGCTGATCTGGTAGCACAGCAGGGCCTCTGCGTAAGCAAGTTTCACCAGGTGAGGAGACTGGAAGACCGATAAAGAGTCAGGCAGCGGTGGCACACACCTTTAATTCTAGCAGGAGGCAGAAACAGGCAGATCTCTGAGTTCAACACAGAGAAACTCTTTCTGGGGGAGGGAGGGAACTGGCATAAAAGTTTCCAAAATGATGAGATTTAGGGACTATTGGCCCTTGGGGTCAGGGACTAGCTAGATAGAAACTAGGGCAGCTAGGGGTGGTGGCCATACCTATAATCACAGCCTTTATGAAACTGAGGTAGGTAGATTGTTACTTACCTTGAGGCCAGTCAAATTAAATTAAATTAAACGGATTGGGTTAGATTATATTAGACTAGATTAATGTCAGAATAAAAAGAAAAGTGCTAGGAAGTGTGGCAAACACCTTTAATCCCACACTCAGGAGGTAGAGGCAGGCAGATCTCTGTGAGTTTGAGACCAGCCTGATCTACATAGAGAGTTCCAGGACAGCCAGAGCTACCTTGTAAGACTTTGTCTCAAAGACACAAAACAATAAATAATAGCAGATAATAACAGAAACCTTCCTAGAGCCATGTACAGCGGCATGCTCAGGAGGTGAGATGAGGTGAGACAGAGATTCAGGAGTTCAAGGTCAACTTCAGCTGCACAGCAGGCTTGAGGCTGTGCAGGGCTACGTAAGAACCTACTTCACAGAAATCAAAACAGCACAACAACCACCCTGGCAAAAGGGAGGCCTTCTTTATGACCTTGGAAAGGGGCCCCAAAAACTCCGTCACTAGTCTTGATCCAAAAGGGAGGCCTTCTCCATGACCTTGGAAAGGGGCCCCACAAACTCCGTCACTAGTCTTGATCCAAGCAGTCGCTCCACCGTCCAGCTGAGGAAGCAGAGACTCAGAACGGGAACTCAGGAGCTCACGAGCTCCACGTGACCTAAGCTCCCGTCCTCCTGGGCCAGCACCCGGGTGACCCTGACCTCTGCACAGTCTACACGGCCCAGGCGTTTGACACATCTGACATTTAAATCGACGTCACCCTGGCGGCGGGGGAGCACTCGGGCTTGGGGGAGCACCAGAAACCTACAGGGGCTCACTGGAAGGAAAAGTCAACCTGAAGACTAATAAGACACAGGAACTGCCACTCTGGGCAGGGAGAAACAGACCAAGACACCCCCACCCCAACTCCCACCCTGCTCCACAAACACTTCCAGCTCAGCTGTTTCCTTTGCTGCCATTGGCTCCCCTAAAGGACCAAGTCTCCCGAGAGAGTCAGGTTGACTGATCTTGGGTTGTATGACACACCCACCCATCAACCCTGATGGATGGCCAAACGAGGAAGAGGTTCAGGAGGGTGTGTGCCCATTTCACAGATGGAAAACATGGAGGCCAGAGAAGCACAGGCCTTGGCAAGGTGGCTACAGAACTGAGATGTGGGGTCTGGTGTTCACGGAGGCCTGGTCGCCCCTCACAGACAAGGGCTGGTGGTATAAGACACCTCACCCTCCCTGCAGGATCAAGTCAGTGGCTGGGTCTGCCCAGAAGAGGCTGCCAGGCGGGGCACAGAAAACCCGCCACAGAGTGGCCTCATCCCAGCTGGTGCCTCAGCGGTGAACTGACTCCCTTAAAGCTCTCAGTCCAGCCCTACGGTTTTATAAAGAGACTGTGGCCAGGGGCAATGCCTGTTTTCCCACGTGCATTTTTCCAACACGTACACACAGTGCTAAGCAAACTAAATATGCCCAGACCTGGAGGCGGCCCAGGCATTGCTAGTTCATGAGCCCTGGAATGTTCCTCTGTGCACAGAAAAATGAAGGCCCTATTTATACAGCTTTGCTGAGGGGGGGGGGGCGTTGCGGCCAGGCTTGGATAACAGAGTCCCCAAGTTCAGTCCCGCCACCAGAGTCCCTGCAGAAACTAGCGCAGGAACTGGAGTCCAAGGACCTGGGTTCACATCTCAGCACAGGCACTAACTGTGTAGCCTCGGGTAAGAGGCCCGACCTCTCTGGGCCCAGAGAAAGTGAAGTGGGGACAGTTAGACCACAGCCTGGTCTAGAGGGAGTTTCCAGAAGGCTCTGCTGCAGTGCCCGTGGTCATGAACCCCCACCTAGGAGCCACAGAGTCTGGCCAGGCTTTCTCCCCCAGGGCCAGCTTCACTAGGGTGTGAGGGGAGACAAGCCTCTGTTGGTCCACCTCCTTCCTCTTCAGGGTTCCCAGATGGTGTCTGCCTGATCCCACTTTGGTGACAGAGAAACTGAGTCCCTGTGAGGAAGATGAAGGTGTGGAGCACCCAGGGAGCCAGCCTCAGGGCACCTTGGCACTTCACTGGGGGTGGGGGGCAGTCGTGCTCCGGGCAGCCTTAGCCCAGGGAACTGATAACACAGCCACTTCTCCCTGTCCTGTGCTCCCATTGCTGCCGATGGCTTCTGCATGCCTCTCCACTCACGTCTCTTGGTCTGTAAAGGCCAAACACTCCTGCCTCACTGGCCAGCAGAAATGACAACTTGCCAGTTCACGCGGGGAGAGCTCACGGGTCATCTCGGCTTCAGGAAGAGCGAGGTCCAGGGCTCCGAGGACATCGTCCTCCGAATTCATCTCCACTGCTTCCTGCAGACTGACCCCCGCCCGAGACGGCCTCTGCCACTGTTTTTCCCATGCCTGTGACCTAGTTCTCGGTGAGTTCATGTCCACATGTGCGGCCACTGAGGCAAACCTTGAGATGATTTGGGCGGGGAGAATGGAAGGCGAGGGCTTGTGGCTTCTCCCAGCCTCAGCCTCTATCAGGTGATTTTCCTTTGTCCATGGGAGAAGCACAGTGGCTATTAGATGAGGAATCTCTTAAGGGCCCTGGAACCAGAAATAGAACTGTAAGATTGAAGCCAGATACAGGGTCCTGGAAGTTATCGTCAGCTATGAAGTCCCTGTGATGTCAGACCCCTTGTCTATGTGGCATGTACCAGGGGACATTCTCTGGTCCCAAGAGATGGCTGTCCAGGTGAGTGGTGAGGAGATGTGGACTCACTGAGGACAGCCTTGGGTGATGGAGATCATGGAGCCGAAGACACACAGCACAGGTGGTCAGGCCTTCCCCAGGGGCTGTCACTCATTACTCCCTGCCTGGTGCCATCAAGAGGATGGGATGCTGAGGGAGGTCAAGCAGGACCAAGATGGAGAAACTGGCTGAATGCTCTCTGTCAGGACAACCCCACCCCCACCAGAACACCCCCCCACACCAGGACACCCCCCCACCAGGACACCCCCCCACCAGAACACCCCACCACCAGGACACCCCCCCACCAGGACACCCCCCCCCAGGACACGCCCAGCTCTCTAGGAGCCCCAAGCTAAAGTGTTTACAGAGGATTCTCTTTTCCTGCCTGTGTGGGCAGCTAGAGGCTTAGAGACAAGAGACAAGATTGGGGTGGGGGAAAGGTCCAAGGTCAAAGGTCAGTGGAAAGAGCTCCCAACTCCCAGAATAGTCTGCTCCCTCACTTGGTACCCAGTGCCATCAAAGTGGCCCCACTGCCAGTGCAGTCCATCCCTGGTGGAGAAGTGGAATCCAAAGTATGTTTTGGTTTTTTTAAAGATACTTGGGTATAAAATTATATGTTTCTTTCTCCAGTTTGGATTTTTTTTTCTTTAAGCAGGGAAGTTGGAAGTGAATGCACAACTAATTCAAAAAATCTTGCCCAGAGGAGACTGTTCTCCTAGACCCTAAAATATGTTGTTTCTATAGGTCCCGAGAATGCGGATGTGATGGGGATGACCCCCCACTTCGGCCCCCGTGTGTCCTCCCACCTTAGCCAGAGCGGAGTCAACCAGCTCTGCTCTCCTGGACAGAGTGGCCGCTCTTCTGAGTAAGTCGTGCTGCCCGGGTGATGGACGCGGAGAGTGTACCCTCTGGCTGCCATTTCCTGCCTTCTCAGATGGATAACTGCCAGACATGCTCCTCAGACTCGGGTGATTGGAGATGGGCAAGGTCGTTTATTAACGGGACCGGGGGAGATGAGGCAAAGGTGGAGACAATAGTTTGACCCTAATGCTGCCAACATAGATTACAACAAGAAACACTTCGGCAGCCACTCAAACACCAGAGATGATGAGGAACTATTAAATATATACAGGGGCACGTTAGAGGAAGCTATCGAGAGAGCTAAATGCAGGAAGGCCCCAGGAATGGATGAATCATGGCAGAGAAGTTGGAGGTGGCTACAATAGGCTCAGGGGCCAAGGCGCTTCTCAGACTCTTCAGAGATATGGGAACACAAAGTGATTCCCACGGAATGGAAGCACTCAGCCACAATTCCCATACACAAGAAGAAGGGTGAGCTGGACTGCTCAAGTTACAAGAGAACTCATGATGGGTACATATTGATACCCACCGCCTGCCAGGCCTGTGGGGGGCTGGGAGCTCCTGGCCTCAGTGCAACCTCCACACCCTCTATGGGATGGATATTGTTTACCCTCTGGAAAATGAGGAGACTTGGGCCTCTGGAGCCAAACAGTGAAGCCCCCACCTAGGCCACAGCAAGGAGACGGTTGGTAGAGGTGGGTCTGTGTGGTGCATGATGCCTGTCTATGCTCTATGCACCACCATACAGTTCTTGAACAGGGCAAAGGGCTGGAGACTGAAACACACAAAGACTCACAGACAGAGAGGGACACAGGTCATCCTTGAAACAGGAATCCCCAAGAATGCTCTCTTTATTGTGGTCAGGGGCAGGTTATATAGGGATAGCCACGCCCCAGCCAAACGCACCAGAAACCACTCTCCTGCCATCAGGAACTCCTGAGGGTTTTGTGCTCAGAGCAGCTGTAGGCACTCAGATCATGGGAAAACAAGTTGTTTACAAGAAATTCAGGATCTGGGGGTTCACAGCTCCCAACAGGTCTGACCAGGCAGTCTGCCTCCCAGGCTTTGGAGAGCTGAAGTGTCATTGCCATTTGTCCAGACCCACCTTCCAAGGTCACCTTGTCCCAGGCAGGCTAGCCTCTCTCCCACCACCTAGTCACCTGCTCTGAGACTCCCTTCCTTGGGACTCTTGGGCTCTAGGGTTCCAAGAGGGAGGGAAAATGGGATGACATGGGTCACTTTGAGACTAGGGTGGTAACTTAGTCAGTTTTCTCCAGACTCAGTTTCTCAGAATTAGGCTCTGGCCATGCATCCATTTATTTCTCTTCTACCATCTATCCATCCATCCAACCATCCATCCATCCATAGATCCATCCATCCATCCATCCATCCATCCGTCCGTCCGTCCGTCCATCCATCTCATCATCCATCCATCCATCCATCCATCCATCCATCCATCCAATATCCATCCATCCATCCAATATCATCCATCCATCTACCCATTCATATACCCACTCATTCATCTTCCCACCCAGCCATACAACCATCCACTGTCTCCTCCATCCTTCCATCCATCCATTTCCCCTCTATCTATCTATAATCCATCCACTCACGTATCTACCATCTACTCGCCTACTTATCTACCAATCCACCATTTATTCATCCATCTCACAATCTACGTCCATCTATCTGTCCATTCTCTCATTCATTCTTCCAACCTCCATCAACCTATCCATCTATCCACTTGCCCATCTGTCTGTCCTCACATCCATCTGTCCACCTATCCCTCTATCTAGTTATTTTCCCACATTCAGCCAGCAGACATTTATTGCAGGCTTGCAATGTGCCTACACTGCACAGGCAGGGGACAGAATGGGGGCCGGGTGGGCTTGTCTGAGTCCTACTCATTCTGCAACTGGGGCTTCAGGACAAAGAGTTCCAACATGCCATGTCTGATGACACCCCTCGGTTACAGACATCTTGGAGAAGCAACAGGAAGGAAATTCTAGAATGTCTTGGGGTTTCTATTGCTGTGAAGAGACACCATGACCACGGCAACTCTTATTAAAAAAAAAAAAGAAAAAGAAAAACATACTTTTTTTGCTTACAACTTCAGAGGTTTAGTCCATTATCATCATGGTGGAACATGGCAACATACAAACAGATGTAGTGCTGGAGAAGGAGCTGAGAGTTCTACATCTTGATCCACAGGCAACAGGAAGTGAACTGTATCACTGGGTGTAGCTTGAGCATAGACGACCTCAAAGCCCACCCCCACGGTGACACACTTCCTCCAACGAGGCCACACCCACTCCAACAAAACCACACCTCCTAATAGTGCCACTTTCTATGGTGGCCATTTTCTTTCAAATCACCACACAGAGGCTGGAATGCAGGAGCCTTGCCCATCTCCCGGGTACTGAGTGGGGCTTTCCATTTAAATAGAGAGAAAATAGGGGTGGCAGGGACACTGAGCTAAACAGACTTAATGACACAGGTTTCAATTGATCTCTGGTTCTGCATGATCCCCCAGAGCAGTTCCTGTCACCTAAGAGAACAAGGCACTCCCATCAGATATTGCTTCTGCTTGGAGGGGTCATCATCCTGGGATTATCTGTCTGTCAGCCTTTACATTCTTAGGTTCAGATGTGACCACAGTTTTAAGACAAGAATGGAGACCCCAAATGTCTCTCGGGTCTGGAGAAGGACACAAAACGTGACTATAGGGAGCCTCGGAGATGTTTATCTTTGCCCCTTCGGCCTCAAAGGGGATGAGAGAGGTCAGCTGCCAGTATTTTTTAGACAAACAGTCCACTGTGACTCACAGTTCTTCAGAAATGTGTCTGGGCAGAGAGGCAACGGTACGCGGATAGGCAAGAGCCCGGCTTTATCATGTTCTTAATTCCCTTGGGGCCCAGGTGGGCAGCTTCCAGCTCCTCTAGGGCTGATGCTTCCTCCACTGCTTGGAAGAACCTCTCCTGGGGGCAGGGCTGGCTGTGGGTGGGGGGATTAGGATTCAGGGGCATCTGTCCACTAGGGCCTATGCTGTTTAGGAAAAGTGGGAACCTGGGGCTACAGCTGAGGTTGGGGCCAAGCTGAAGCCAAGCTGAGGCCAAGCTGGTCTGGGTTGTTTGGAAGTGTTGTGGGTTCAACTTCCCTCTGGGAGGTCCTTGCTGGTGCTGTGTCTGTCCTGGGGCTGGAGCAGGTGCAAGAGATGGTGGGGGCTGTGTGTGTAGGGGGTGGGGAGGTTTACAGAGGACTGCTGGGAAGACAGAGCACTGCTGTCTGGGTCCTGGCCTGAAGCCCACGCCTCCCCAGGGCTGGGTTCCAGGCCCTGCTATCTCCATGCCTCCTCCCACACTCGCAGGTATCCCAGTTGACTGCAGTCAGCCAGAGGACAGAGGATTTCGTCAGCCAGAATCCTCTGCTGCTGAGAAATAGTTACCATCACCAATATGACCATGTGGACATAGGAGGGGCCATATCAGCTCCAGCTTCAACCTGGTGGCTTCTCTGTTTCCAGCCCTGTCTCACCCTGTCCTGTCTGCTCCTTGTCAGTCAGCCCAGATTTTATGCACATTCTGTAAGGGCTGCTCAGCTCTGGGAGCCACCACAACAGAGCTTTGTCTTTCTGTTCAGGGGCCAAGGACTAGCCAGAGCCAGTACTCAAGAAATCAGGGCCAAAGAGCCAGGGGCATCTTGGGTCAGATGCAGACCCCCGCCCTGGATGTGTGCCCCCCCCCCATCACCACATGTTCTCGCTGAGCCTCCACTTGTCACCTGAGTAGTGACCAGGCCAGGCTTGTCACTGGGTCCCATGTGTACTTGACATTCAAGGGAGCAAGATATGGTGGTACACCATATTTGGAAGGCTGAGACAAGAGGATTATTTCAAGTTCAAAGCCAGCCTGGACAACATAGCAAGACCCTATCTCGAAAAGAAGAAGAAGAAGAAGAAGAGGAGGAGGAGGAGGAGGAGGAGGAGGAGGAGGAGGAGGAGGAGGAGGAGTGTGCCGGGTTTGGTGGCACACGCCTTTAATCCCAACAAAGCAGAGGCAGACAGATCCCTGTGATCTCTGTGAGTTCGAGGACAGAGCCTGGTCTACATAGCAGGTTCCAGGATGGCCAGGGCTACATGAGACTGAGTCTCAAGAACAACAACAACAAAACAATAGTAACAAGATGAAAGAGCTAGAGAAAGAAAGGAAGAAAAAAAGATATAAGACAAGATGGCGTGGTGGGCGGGACCTGGTGACCCAAGTTCAATCCCCAGACCCCACATGGTAGTGCGAGAAAACCAGCTCTCGAGGGCTGTCCTCTGAGTGACGGCCACGTGTGAAATGTGTGGTGTGCCCACACACAGGGGTTGCAGTCCCAGGGAACAAAAGAGGAAGAGAAGGGTCTCCGCTGGAGGGAACCTCAGAGTCCAGAGCTGAAAACTTAGTTCGCAAGAGCCCAGGCAGGAGCCAGCAATGACCACAGAAACTGGGCGGAGACTTGGCAGCGGCTCCCCAAGCCTGGTCACCCACAAGGCCAGCTCTTTCAATTTCTCAGAAGCCAGGAATCTTGAGCTTCCAGCTTTCTTTAATTCTGAGTGTTGACAATCAACTTCAGAGATGTAAACACATCTTTTAGAAGGATGAAGCTGTCAGCTGTTCATTTGAAGCCCGCCCCCCACAACCTACGCACTTAGGGCAGAGGGCAATAGCGGTCCAGAGATGGGGAGCCACCAGCCCCGGGCCATGGAACACAGGAAGGGAGGAGACATGGTAACCTCTCTCCTTGGGCCACAGACAACCGCCCAGGCTTGGAATGGCTATCGTTTGGCCTTCCAGGCCTCAGCCTCACCCTCCAGGTCTGGCAGCTGGTGCTAAGGGCCATGTGGTCCTGACCAGGGTGCTGCAACCTCTTCCTCTCTGACCTGCCCTGCCTTGTCAGATGCCAAGTGTTGTGGGATATCCACCAGAGAGGATGACGCGGACACTGGTGTAAGCCAATAGAAGGTCTTTATTAGCGGGCCAGCAACTACACTGAGGGTTTGGAGCCCAGGGTAGCCCCGAGCCTTTCTCAGGGTGAGCCTTGCACAAACACCACATTCTGTGTTGATATCCTTCACTTTCCCATAAGCATGGATTTTGATGGATTAGGCCTTTGTTTTAGTTGTGGCAGGTGGTGCTGTCTACAGGCTGTGTTTTACAACCCGAATGGCATTCCCATCACAGAGTCAGTTGTGCTAAGTCTGGGGTCTGGTACCCTGAGATCAAAAGAATGGCTTCAAGAAGAAACCTCCCTAGGAGGCAAGACCCAGGGAGTGGTAGTGAGGAAGGGCTCAGGTCTCTCCAGTCCTGTGTGGTATCCTTCATGTCCTGCTTCTGACTCTTGTGCTTCCTGTTATAACTCTGGAGTTCCCTGGCTGATGAGAACAATACCCCAGCCTAAGGCCAGCTGCACAGCCACCTAAATTCCACCTGTAAATTTTGTTTTCTTTCCTATAGCCAACCAGAGTCAGAGGTTCATCGCTGTTGATGGACCCTGGAGAGCGTGACATCATTCCATGAATACATGAGAGTGAACACACACATGAGAACACCTGTGGGCCCAAGTGGCATCCTCAGGAGATGTGCTGGCTCTACCTGGTGCCTGGCACGGTTGGTGGTTTTGTGGCTGAGCTCAAGAGTGGCAGAGAGACTGTGGTGACTGAAGGAGGCAGGGCAGGAAAAATTACTCAGACACCTCAGGCATCTCATCAAACTAAAGAAGAAACATGGAGGCTGGCAGGGACCTCCATGCCAAGGACCAGGACCGGTACCAACAGCTTCTTTCTCCATTACACAGAATACACCTTGGGGAGCTGGGCATCCCAGAGAGCAGGCTGGAGGAGTGGGCAGCCTGGGTCAGGTGGTGGGTAGCCCTTAGCCCAGCCCCAGGCGCAGGGCAAGGTTAGTTTATGGCAGCCAGCGTGAGGCTGCTCCCTCCTTCCCTGCTCTCTTCCCAGCTTTGGCGTCACAGCAGACAGGCTCCAACCCAGGTTTCCTCACGGCTGAAAAATGTTCTGGCTGGGAGGATATGAGCAGGAGGGCTCGGAAAAGAAACAGAACTAAAGGGCTTTTGGCCTCAGAGCAGGCGCTGGCCCACAGAGGTCAGGGAACAGGAGGGCTCCAGACAACATTTGAGAGCACTGTGGCATACGGGCAGAGCCAAGGCCTGGGTACCAAGGATGAAGGAGAAAGCAGAATGAGAGATCCAGAAACAGGGCCAGCGAGATGGTACAGCAGTAAAGGAGCTGCTGCCAAGCCTGACGACCTGAGGTCAGCGTCTGGGACTCAGGATAGAAGAAGAGAACCAGTTCCTATGAGCTATTCTCTGACCTCCACATGCTCATAAACACACACAAAGAGGCACACACACTCACACACAGAACACAGACACATACAGCACACATACCACTCACACACAGAACACAGACACATACAGCACACATACCACTCACACACAGAACACAGACACATACAGCACACACACACTGACACACAGAACACAGACACACATGGTACACACATACAGACACACAGTATACACACAGAGAGGCATGTAGAACACAGGCGCATACATACACACAGACACACAAAACACAGACACACACACATATACAAAGAACACAGACACACATGCATACTTACACACACAGACACAGATACACACACACACCCCCACACACACACGCACACACACACACCCCCACACACACACGCACACACACACACACACACACGGAGCTTCCTGACGAAATTGATACCCACGTACAAGGCTCTTTTTCTGGAAAACATCATCTGGACTTTTTTTGTTGCAGTGTGGAAGTCAAAGCCAGGCCTTGCGCATGCCTGATGAGTGCTCTATCACCGAACCTCCCCTGCTCTCCCCACCTCTCCTTTGCTGTAGTGAGGAGTAGCGGGCTATGTCCCGCCACCCGGCTAGCTTAACCCCTGAAATAACCACATGGAAACTGTATTGATTAAACACTGCCTGGCCCATTAGATCTAGCCTTTTCTTGGCTAACTCTCACATCTTGATTAACCCATTTCTAATAATCTATGTGTCACCATGAGGTGTTGGCTTACCGGAAAAGATTTAGCATGTCTGACCTGGTAGCTTCATGGCAGCTCTCCCTGACTCTGCCTTCTTCCTCCCAGCATTCTGTTCTGTCTACTCCGCCCACCTAAGGGCTGCCCTATCAAAAGGCCAAGGCAGTTTTCTTTATTCAACCAGTGAAAGCAACAGATAGACAGAAGGACCTCCTATACCATTTCTCCCTTTTCTGTTTAAATAAAAAGGAAGGCTTTAACTTTAACATAGTAAAATTACATATAACAAAAGTTATCAAGCAAGAATTACAGTTACAATGTTTATATCTATTTTATCTTTTATCATAAAAAAGAAAAACTATAATAATAACTATCCATTCTTTTTTAAAAAATATTTATTTATTATGTATATAATATCCTGTGTACATGTATGCCTGCAGGCCAGAAGAGGGCACCAGACTTCATTACAGATGGTTGTGAGCCACCATGTGGTTGCTGGGAATTGAACTCAGGACCTTTGGAAGAGCAGGCAATGCTCTTAACCTCTGAGCCATCTCTCCAGTCCTAACTATCCATTCTTTAACTCCATCAAGGACTCCAGAAGGATATAATATTACCTAAGTAAACAAATATTATGCCCACATTCCCCAAAAATGGACTATTTTATGTGAATAAGGGTTTTGCCAGCACATATCCCTGTGCACTATGTGTGTGTCCAATGCCATGGAGACCAGAAGAGGATATCGGATCCCATGGAACTGGAGTTACAGATAGCTGAGTCCCAAGTGGGTGCTGGAAATCAAACCCAGGTCCTCTGAAACAGCAGCCTATGTTCTTAACCGCGGAGCCATCTCTCCAACCAGCATTAGACCTTTCTCTTTTTTTTTTTCTTTCTTTCTTTCTTTCTTTCTTTCTTTCTTTCTTTCTTTCTTTCTTTCTTTCTTTCTTTTTTCCTTCCTTCCTTCCTTTCCTTTCTCTCTTCCTCCCTCTCTCCCTCCTTCCCTCCTTCCCTTCCTTCCTTCCTGGAACTTGTTCTGTAGCCCAGGCTGGCCTCAAACTTAGAGATCCACCTGTCTCTGACTTCCAAGTGCTGAGATTAAAGGCATGTGCCACCACGCTCAGCTAGACTTTTCTCTTTCTTTCTTTCTTTCTTTCTTTCTTTCTTTCTTTTTTGAGACAGGGTTTCTCCGTAGCTTTTGGAACCTGTCCTGGAACTAGCTCTCGTAGACCAGGCTGGCCTTGAACTCACAGAGATCTGCCTGCCTCTGCCTCCTGAGTGCTGGGATTAAAGGCGTGTGCCACCAATGCCTGGCTATAGACTTTTCTTATAATTTAAAAACATACTTTATTTTTTTTATTTCCTGATCCACCAACATGTGAGGTGCCATTAAAAAATTTTATGTTTTAATTTTATTTATCTAGTGTGTGCACACATGTGCACTCCTGCAGGCCACAGGACACTTGTGGAGATAAAAAAACAACCTTCAAAGAGTTGATTCTCTCTTTCTACCACATGGAGCCTGGGGATCAAACTCAGGTTCTCTCTCTTGGCAACAATTGCCTTTACCTGCTGAGCCATCTTACCAGTCCTCTTATAACATTGATTTGTTTCCAGTGAAAAGTCTTCCAAAGAAGCCATGGGCGGGGTGGAGGTGGGGTGGAGGTGGGATGGTGGTGCATGCCTTTAATCCTAGCACTCGGGAGGCAGAGGCAGGCAGATCTCTGTGAGTTTGAGACCAGCCTGGTCTACAGAGCAAGTTCCAGGACAACTAGGGCTGCTACACAGAGAAATCCTGTCTTGAAAAACAACCAAAAACAAAACAAAACAAGTCTTCCAAGGGGTGGGACATGTGGCTCACAGTAAAGAGCAGGTAGATGTGGGCCCAGGTTCCAACCCCAACACCACAGAATGGCAGCCCTGCCTCATGATCAAAAAAGCACAGTGGAGGACCAGCCCCCACCTTCCACCAACTCACACAGCATCTTGAATGGATGTCCCTGAGCCCTAAGGTTTTCAGGCAGGAGAGCATCCCAGCAAGTGTTCTCCTCTACACAGCCTGGGCTGTCTGCTCAGCCTCTGGGTTCCAGGATGGTCCTGTGTGTCCCCCTCACTGTATCACACCCACAAATATTTGTCAAGCAGGCACAGGGAGTGTGATGGGTTGTAGGGGCATAAGCAGCTTACCTGCTCTGGGAGTAATGACCCCCTCCATACCCATGTCTCTCTTTCTCCTCGGTGTGGGGAATACTTTTTAAAATCTTTCTTAAAACAAATACTGTCAGCCTGGCAGTGGTGGCACATGCCTTTAATCCCAGCAGTTGAGAGGCAGAGACAGGCGGATCTCTGAGTTCAAGGCCATCCTTGTCTATAGAGTGAGTTCCAGAACAGCTAGGGCTACACAAAGAAACCCTGTCTTGGAAAAAAGAAGAGGAGGAGGAGGAGGAGGAGGAAGAAGGGGTAGGAGGAAGAGAAGAAGAAGAGAAGGAGGAGGAGGGGAAGAGGAGGAGGAGGAGGAAGAGGACAAGGAGGANCAAGAAAAGGAAGAAGAAGAGGAGGAGGAGGAGGAGGAGGAGGAGGAGGAGAAGAAGAAGAAGAAGAAGAAGAAGAAGAAGAAGAAGAAGAAGAAGAAGAAGAAGAAGAAGAAGAAGAAGAAGAGAAAGAAGGAAGGAAAGAAACTAAATAAACTAAAAAACCAAAACCCTACTCTGTTGCCCCTTTCCAACTGTACATCCATGTTGCACTGAGGTCAAGCCACAATTTTTGGTGCTGTCTCGGGAACAACTGTCATGGGGCCCCTTCCGGATGACTCTGAGTCCAGATGGTAGAGAACTGATTGGTGGGATCATCACCCTTTGAGGCTGCAGACACCGCTCAGGGCCCACATGTTCACAACCTGACACACTCAGTGAAGAACACAGAAACTCCCCGCAGCTTCGGGAAAGCCCCAAGCTGGTCCAGACAGTGCCTCGTCCCCGTGAGAGTGGGTGGTAGAACGGCCTGTAATTTCAGCCCTTCCTTGTCCCTGAAAGTATTTCCCATGTGACATGGGTTTTCAAGCCCTGCCCAGGAAAGAGTTGGTGGCACAGGGAATGGCTCGCTGTACAAAAGAAACACAAATAAAGAAAAGAAACCGAGCCTTCTAATAGACACCCGAGGCTCCGGAGGCCAGGCTGAGCACCAGCTGTATACCCTGCCTCAAGAGGTCTCTGGGTGAGTGCATGCCTGTAATCCCAGGCTCCTAAAAGACTCAAGGCTCTGGAGGTCAGCCTAAGCACCAGCTGTATACCCCGAGGCCGGGGGCATTCCGGGTCACACAAGCCAGGGAGTCATCGACTGGATGTTGTTTTATCCAGCAGCTCATAGCCTGTAGAGGACACAGCATCGTATCACTAGGTTCCCTTCCTCCCACCCTCTGGCAGGGCTCTGTCATGGGACGGACAGCCCAGCAGCTAGAGCCTGCAGGAATGAATGTTCTTCAACCCCTGGGGCACTGATTTTCGCACTCATGCATGGAGATGGCCGCCTAAGCACAAGAGTAAACGATACGACAGCGCCCTCTCTTGGTCACAAACGGTACTTCTCTTCCTTTGATGGGCAGGCACACTCAGCCTTCCCCGAAGGATCCAAAGCAAATGTTTAAGACAGTCACACTGTCATCCCGAAGCACGGAACCTGACTCCACATTCCTGCTAGGAGGTGGAGGGACAACCCTGCCTCTGGCTAGTGACCACCCTTGTCCAGTCTTGTCCCTGACTAGCAGGGATGGCCACGGGGTCATCTTTTTTAGCACACGGTGTAGGCCACAGTGAAGGGAACAAAGGGAACAATATTTGTGGGAGAAGTGAGCGCTCTGTGCAGGGAAGAGGGCCAATAGAGAACCCCAGGTCAGGTGACTTGGGGGTGAGACAAAAAGAGAGCTTGGGCCTTGGAGACCAGAGGTAGGCACCTGTTCTCTCAGGGCTGTGAGTCCCCGCAGCCACTGAGAAACCGCAGGCTCCATTCGCCCCCTGCTGGCCAACATGCAGAATGACAGCCTGGCCTGGCTCCCTCTCAGAGCTCCGCAGCACAGCCTCCGCACCAGCACTTACTGGGCACCTGCTGCGTTCAGGGGAGGAGTGACCAGACTAAACACAGCTTTCCCCTGAAGGGACTAGAGGTGGAAAAGGAAGTAAGATACTGGCCTTATTAAGTACCTATTTTCTGTTCTAGAGAAGTCAGAAACTGTCCTGGTGCCTGGTGCACTGTACACATTTGCTGAGAACCCGCTACGTGCTGGGCCTGGGCTTAGCTGGGCGTACACACGGGCTACTATATACTTAGGACTCACAGAACTTGAGCTGGGAACAGGTTTTAAATATTTGTTTTTCGTGTATGTGTGTGTGTGTGTGTGTGTGTGTGTGTACGTGTCTTTGTGTAGTTCTGGCCGTCCTTGAACTCCCTCTGTAGGCCAGGCTGGCCTTGAACTCACAGAGATCCGTCTGCCTCTTGTCTTCCAAGCACTGGGATCAAAGGCAGGCACGCAGCACCAGCCCCTAGCTCAGCAAGTGCTCTTAAAACCACTGAGCCTCCTCTCCGGTCCCGATGGGGACTATTCTTACAGCTGAGGCCCGGAGAGATTTTAACCAGCAGGTGGTGGGGGTGGGACTAGGAAGCATAGTGTAAGGGTGGGGTCTGACCTCTCACAACCCCCCACCGAGACTGCACCGTCATCCACCCACGTACAGAACAAACGTTTGGTGGGCTCCGACAGTGTGGCTGGCACTGTCCTGTGTGCTGTCTGAGGCGCCATCGGCAATAACAGGGACAGCAGTGACCTCAAGAGGAGATGGGTGAGGGGGGGTGTGGCACTTGGTGATCCTGCTATAAGGCAAGGTAGAGGCCAGGGCGAGGTGTGACAGACACCTGTGAACCCAGCACTCATGAGGCAGAGGCAGGAGGGCAGAGCATTCAAAGCCAGCCTTAACTATAAAGGGAATTGGAGGTGCCCTAGGGAACTAAAGTGTGTCGGAGACAGGTGCACTGTCTCAAGGAAGAGGGGGCTGGGGAGACGGCTCCGTCAGTAAAACACCTGGCAACGTAAGTACAAAAGCCTGAGCTTGATTTCTGGCACCCACATAAAAAGCCGAGTATGGTGGTGTGCACCCCAGTACTACAAGAGGCTCCCGGGGGTGGGGCTAGAAAGATGGCTGAGTGGTTAAGAGTAACTACTACTCTTCCAGGGGACCCAAATTCAATTCCCAGCACCCACATGTCAGCTTGTAACTGTCTTTAACTCCAGTTCCATGGGACCAGATGCCCATGGCAAAACACCAATGCACATAAAAACAAACAAACAAATAAATAAAATAAAAGAGCCCCCCAAGAGTGCACTGGCCACACAGCTTAGTCTAACCTGAGTTCCAGGTCGAGGTGAGAGGCTTTGGGTTGGGTTGGTGAGATGGCTCAGCAGATAAAGGTGCTAGCCTGAGCGTGTGAGTGTGATCCCAGAACCCACGGGCAAAGGCAGAATGCAATGGCTTGGCTGTGAATCCCAGAGCATCTACTGTGGGGATGTGAGAGACAGACAGGACGCCCGGAAGCCTGTGGGCCAGCTAGTGGAGTTAAGAAGCATAGGGCAGACCTGAACAGACAGACCTGCCCAATGGCAGAGCCCCTCATGAACCTTCAATTGCCCAGGTTAGACTGAGGCCAGTCCTGCCACTGTGGTTAGCGCCACCTGGTGGCTTTAGGAGACATTGCTGCACCTGAAGGGCCCTCCTGGGCCTGAGGGTCCCATTACACTAACTTCTAGTTCAAGCACTATGTGTGTCACCAGGATCATAGCAGAAGTGGCCATGGTCACCTGATGGCCCTGACTCATGGTGTGTTGTAGGGGGCCGCTTGTTTGTTCCCAGCTGCTCAGATCTGAAAAACCATACAGAAACTATATTATTTGCAATACTGTTTGGCCAATAGCTTAAGTATATTTCTAACTAACTCTTATATCCTAAACTAATCCATCTCCATTAATCTATGTATGATCATGTGGCTGTGGCTTGCCCGCAAAGTTTTGGTATGTCTGTCTCTGGCAGGAGCTCCATGGCTTCTCCTGACTCTGCCTTCTTTCTCCCAGCATTCAGTTTAGTTCTCCCCACCTAGGTCTACTCTGCCCTACCAGGCCAAGCCAGCTTCTTTATTAACCAATGGTATTCACAGCATACAAAGGGAACCCACATCAATGGTATGTCAGTCAAAGACTGTACAAACCATCCCCTCAGCAAATGGTTCTGTGAGGCCTGGTTGCCATTCTCTAGAATATAGTTCTGTGCACACTAGGCCCAGGCTCCAAGCAGCTCCTCTTCCCAGGGGTTAAATTAACCTTGTTCTAGTTGGTTCTTGTCAACCTGACACAAGCTACACAGAAAAATCCTTTCTCAAAAAAAAAAAACTCAAAATATTTGAAGGGAGTGAGGAGCTGGAGAGATGGTTCATCTGGAGAGATGACTCAGTGGTCGAGAGCATTGCTGTTCTGACAGAAGACCCGGGTTCAATTCCCAGAATACACCTGGTGACTCACAACTGTCTGCAATTCCTGTCCTAGGGGATCTGACACATTCTTCTTAGTTCCAGAGGTACCAGGCACATAACACAATGTGCAAACAAACATCCAGGCAAACACTCATACATATAACATGAAATAAAGACATCTTTAAAAGGATTCATACTGTCTGTATGTGAGTGTGGGCACTGCATGTCTAGAGGGAGTAACAACATGGAAAGCCATAGCCATCCCTGCTGTGATCCTGGTGACACACTTAGTACTTGAACTAAAAGCCAGGGTAATGAGACCCTCAGGCTCAGGAGGGCCTTCAGGGACAGTAATGTCTCCTGCAGCCACCAGGTGGTGCTAGCCCCAGCTGCAGGACTGGCCTCAGCCTAGTCTGGTCAACCCTCAGCTTTCATGGATCACGCAGGGATGGGGTTGGGACTCTGAATTTCATGGCAGGATGTTAGGGTAATCTTGGTCTGTTAATTCAGGCCTGTGGCACACAGAGCCCATCATAACGGTCACCTGACACCAGTGATGTGAGATTCCCTCTGTATTCTGTGAATAACGTTGGTTAATAAAGAAACTGTCTTGGGCCTGCACAGGGAATAGAGGTAAGTGGGGAAAACTAAACAGAATGCTGGGAGAAAGAAGGAGGAGTTGGGGAGGACCCATGGAGCCACCGCCAGAGACAGATGTGCTGAAACTTTGCTGGGAGGCCACGACCTCCTGGTGAGGCACAGATGAATGGAAATGGGTTAAATTAGGAAGTAAAAGCTAGCCAAAAAGAACCTAGAGCTAATGGGCCAAGCAGTGATTTAAATAATATAGTTTCTGTGTGATTATTTCAAGAGTCTAGGCAGCTGGGAAACAAACAAGCGGCCTCCATACAAAAAAAAAAAAAAAAAAAAAAAAAAAAAAAAAA
>NW_026068422.1:0-2602 GCF_014885135.2 Alexandromys fortis | reverse complement strand
AAAAAAAAAAAAAAAAAAAAAAAAAAAAAAAAAAAAAAGAGCTGCTGAGAGAAAATGATGGCCAAGAAGGGTCAGGTAGGGTGGTGTTGCACACCTTAGATCCCAGCATTTCAGCAGGCAAAGAGGCAGGTGGATCTCTGAGTTCAAGGCCAGCCTGGTCTACACAACAAGTTCCAGGCCAAACAAAGCTACACATGGAAATCCTATTACAGCACAGATGATTCCAGAGAGGTGATTGTTGCCAGGGATGAGGAGTCTCACTTCATCTTTTCATTCAGCATTCCTGTTACCTCGGACTGGACTGGGATTTGAAGGAGTAAGCAGGAGAGGGTGTACATACCAGGATCCATTGACCCATATCCTATCCTACACTAGGCAAACTCTGGGACTTCTAAGGCCCTATAGGAGTTCCATCCCATCTCCTAGGATGAACACACCTTTGCTGGCTCTGAGTCAGATGGTTCAGACTCCTTGGAAGCCCACATCTGTGCTGGCACAGAAACAGCTTGAGGACATTTAATCGTGCAGCTTCCTTAGACACTTTCCTCCTGGGTCAGACTCCTTTCCTGAGGGGACTCTCTCTCGTACCTGATGCTTTCCTCAGCACTTCATAGTGAGCGGGTCAACACCTGTATTGTAAGGCCTTCTTACAATGTCGCTGGCAGCACCCGTAGTGAGTCAGCTGTTTGACAGGTTGTGAGACAAACTGCGGACAGTCAGTCCTTGCCTGTCACAGAATACGGCAAATGCAAGGACCCCAGTAGCTGGCCTGATCTGAGGAGACTAGATTACAAAACACTATATAGCTGCTGATCAAAACCCTTCATAGTGAGCAAGCCAAGAAGTTTGAATACAGAGGCCTGTTACAGACTCTAGGAAGAGACTCAGGGACCCTCCTGGCACATATTCCTGCCTCAGTAGGCAAAACAATTGGTGGTAAATAAGAATACAGTGAGAATTCTCAGAGCATAGAGCTTTCTGACAGTGGGGAGGACAGGCAGGGACCAGGTCACCTGGACACGAAGGGAAGCTAGACAGCTGTGAGGGCCACATGAAGCTGGCTGAAAAGCTTGACCATGTAGGATTCTCTTAAGCCTCAGACTCAGTGCCCTCCCCTACCAGGGTGTAAGAATAAACCCGTCATTCCTGGCCTCGAGTACACACCTGCAGAGGTCAGTTTGTCTGTCCACTTGAAGCAATAGGAGCAGCAGATACAAGGACAGCGTGCCCGTTTATATAGAGGAAGAGGCATGAGCAAATCCAAACCTCCGGGTTTGGGATTGGCTGCCACCTATGATGTAATTTCCAGACCTGAGGGTGTTCCCAAATACCTTGCAATACAAACAAACCTCAGCAGTGTATTTGTATGGAAATGACTGACTCACTGTGAGAGGATTTTTGTAGAACAATGAAAATCATCTTCTCAGTCTCTAATATTATTATTCCTTTAAAAACGGCAGCGGGGCGGCGTGTGTGGACAAACACAGGATAGACGAGAGGCAAAAAGGAAGAGACGGACACGCGGCTCCCACGTGGGTGCGCTTTAATGAGGAGAGGGGAACACAGTAAGGGGTGGGTCGTGCAGACACACAAGGGTAGGGGGAAAAGGGCCAAGAGGGGGGCCAAGAGAGCGAAGCCTCGTGGACCTTCGCTTTTAACGGGGGGCGAAAGGTTATCTGGGAGGAATGGCCTTCACCTGGGCGCGCGGGCGCCAAGGTGTTCGTACTCCAGGAGGAGTCTGGGAGCTGTAGTTTTCAAGGGAATGACAAATATAGTACTGCTGAGGAGAATAATCTGGGACACTCTTTTCTGCCACATTAGTCTACTATGATGCGGCTAGGCCAAGTCAGGCAGGAAGGGTAAATAGTGGGGCAACCAGAGGAACAGGATTCTGGAAAGAGAAAAGGCAGAGAGGTAGTCACCTGCCAGAAGATGAGGAATCAAGATTAGGACACTGCATTGGAAAAGCCTCTGTGCCTGTACTTGGGACCTAACTGCTTAATATGGGAGCAGACACAGAACCTGACTCACTCAGGCCTTTGTTCTTGCTGCTCCCTTAGAAACTTTGCTGCTCGCTCAGCTTCCTCTCCTCAGGTGACTCTCTGCAGTACCTGATGCTTTCCTCAGCATGGCAGAGTGAGCAGGACTCACCTGTTTTGTAAATCCTTCTCACCAGTGCACCTCTGCTAGAGAAGATGTCAGCTGCTCGGGAGTTGGGAGGGAAACTGAGGACAGGCCTTGTCTGGCAGAGGGAATGACAAATTCAAGGATCCTGCTAGGTGGCTGCTCTGGGAAGACTGGCTCACACATCACCTAGAGCTGCTGGTCAAGGGCCTTGAGAGTCAGCCACCCAGGAGTGTGAATACAGAGGCCTGGTACAGGCTGCTGGAAGAGACAGGGGCACCCTGCCGGGAACAGCTCCCCCCCTCAGTTGGCAGCAGGGGTGGTGAAAAAGAGAATATGGTCAGGATCCTCAGAGCATATGGTCAGCTTCCTTACATTGGGAGGACTGGCAGACACCTTGTCACCTGGACACCAAGGGCATCTGGGCAGCTGTGAGGGCCACATCAAGCCGGCTGAATGGCTTGAGCCATATCAGGCG
>NW_026068421.1:101831-104560 GCF_014885135.2 Alexandromys fortis | reverse complement strand
GTGGCGGGACGCTGCCCGCTGTTCATATTACAACAGGGTTTCTTTGTAGCATTGGAGTCTGTTCTGGAACTCACTCATAGACAAGGCTGGCCTTTAACTCACAGAGATTTGTCAGTCTCTATGTCTCCCAAGTGCTGGATTAAAGGGGTGTGACACCACAGTCCAGCTTGTCAAACACTTTAGGTGCAACCAGTGTGGTAAAGTTTTCCACTTCTTGGTAGTCTTTATGTGAGAGTAAACTTTTAGTAGATAAGGAGTCTATTACGGGCGGCCTTTTGTAAATCACAGTACTCTGATGACATGAGAAGATTCATACTGAAGGGAATGTGACTATAAATATTTTGGAAATATCTTCAGGCAACACACATTTGCTTACATAAGACTGGGAAGAAAACACGTCTACAAGTGTCAAATCTATTCAAGCATTATGAAGTCTCTTTTTTTTGCACATGCAAAATTATATGGTCAAAAGTCCTGTGCATTTAATAATAAGGTAACCCTTTTTGATTTCTCACCTTTCTTCATTTATATAAATACACTTATCTGGAGAAGTTAGCTTGATTCGGGAAATAACCAGGCTAGCTTACAGATAAACAATTATATTTTTACATATTATAAGGGGAAACTCACGCCACAAGAAGGGAAAGTCCAAGTTCTTCTGTGTCCCATGGAAATCACCCACAGCTCAAACACTTGTTTCCTAAAGGTGACCTTGTTCCTAGGAATTCCTTGTCTCCAATCCTGTTTCAGATGTCTTATTCTACCACAATTTTTTTTGTTTGTTTTTTTGAGACAGGGTTTCTCTGTAGCACAATTTTTTTTTTAAAAAAAAATGACATTTTGGTGTCTCCTTATACCATTGGAAATTGCTTCTCCTACCCAATTTTCAGTAGTATGTCTCAACATTCACTGTTTGCAAGATCCATTTATCTATTGGTGTTAATCTGACTTTTAAAGGCCCAAGGATCCTTTTACATTTTAAGTTGGCATTTGCTTGTTTCTTATTTTTTTTTCTTCGAGACAGGGTTTCTCTGTAGCTTTGGAGCCTATTCTGGAACTAGTACTTTTTAGACCAGGCTGGCCTCAAACTCACAGAGATCTGCCTGCCTCTGCCTCCCAAGTGATGAGATTTAAGGCATGCTCTACCACCACCCAGATTAAATTGGAATTTTCAAAAGCCAAAGATTTAATAAGTACACTTCTGTAGCTTCTGGGTCTGTACTCCTTAGTTAATCTTTGTAAACAGTAACTAAAGAGTTCTGGCAGTGTTTAACCCTAATAAATAATTCAATTTTCTTTTCTAGTTCCTGAATTGTGTCCCAAGTATTTAAAGCTGCTGTGCTACACTAAGACTAGGTGTGTTTGTTATAGAGAGCCTGGTCCTGAGATTCAAAATAATGTCCCTCACCAAGAATTTGATCTTGGAAAAATCCTTTTGCTTTTCTCTGTTGTAAAATTTTAATCTCTCTATTAACACTTCAGAAGCATCTGAGGTCCATCTTCTAGGACCTCTGAGATTAACTGAAGCCATCTGTGTGGGGTGATGTTATTGCCTTAAGCCCATGTTTTTACAATTTTCCTTACAAAAGGTGAATGCAGTCCATAAGCCAGTATTGCTTGTGTAGTATCTTTTAGATCACTCATATATATAGGTTCTCGTGTTTATTCTTTGACTACTTTAGGGTACTTGTTGCCAGATGGTCTTTCTGAGAAGATCACTGTATAGGCAGTTATAACTCTGAAAAAGTCATCCCAGAGTCTGACATGTATGCATGAGGCTAAATCCTGTCTTTGTACCTTCTGTCCCTGCTCATCAGTTTCAGTAAATTCTTCAGTTTTTTCAAATCTTTTAACCACTGCCTTTTGTAAAGTCTGGATCTCCTGTTCAGTGTTCTATTTTAATGGCTCACTGAGAATTCCGACATAAATAATTATTCCAGCAAAGATAACATCTCATCCTTAGACATAACTTTGATGGCTGCATATGACCTTTCTTTAGAGACACCCTATCTGCCATCCTATCATAACTGTTCAACAGATTCTAATTATTAAATTCAACAACATGAATTCTCAAGCAATGTCTCAGCACCTTCCATCACTGACTGAATTTTGCCCATCAAATTGGTCATATTCTTCTCCAAAGTGCTGATTTTCCCTTTTTGCTGTTCATTATTAGTCTGTAAAGACTGTATCATTTCTAAAATGCCTTATTTTTTGCTCTATTACCAAACCATTTTTTTGTTTTGTTTTGTTTTTACCAAACCATTTTTAATGAGATAGTTGAAAGCAAAGTTAATACCTATAATCAAATGAAGGGGTGTAGAAGGAAAATCACATAAGCATTGCTGAATACTATCCATAGCATAAGTAAAAACTTATTGAATTTATGGATTGGTACATTATTGACCCATTTTTCTAGTTTACCCAGTTATAGTCAATTGGAGCATGTGCAATAACCAATACCAGCAAGCAGGTGTCGTCATTGCAGCCACGTGCCTGAGAGATGCAAGCAGCAGAAAATCCCAAATTGGTTTTCATGCATTAGATACTGGAAAATATGATTTATTTAACAAATTAAGAGTAGCTTTTACAGTGATCAAGGCAATTCAGAGATTTAGTGACCAGGATAAAGAAAAAACACAAAGCCTTCTGTCGGTGTGAATCATGGACTGTGCTCTCTGGGGATCACTGGCTGGAGAGGCAGTGGCATGAGGAGAGCCACACTGCAT
>NW_026068421.1:95365-98229 GCF_014885135.2 Alexandromys fortis | reverse complement strand
GTGGGCTACACAGATTATTAGAAATGGGTTAGATCAATATGTAAGAGCTAGCCAGTGAGAGGCTGGAACTAATGGGCCAGGCAGTGTTTAAAAGAATACCGTTTCCATGTAATTATTTCGGGTAAAGTTAGCCAGGTGGCGGGACGCTGCCCGCTGTTCATATTACAACAGGGTTTCTTTGTAGCATTGGAGTCTGTTCTGGAACTCACTCATAGACAAGGCTGGCCTTTAACTCACAGAGATTTGTCAGTCTCTATGTCTCCCAAGTGCTGGATTAAAGGGGTGTGACACCACAGTCCAGCTTGTCAAACACTTTAGGTGCAACCAGTGTGGTAAAGTTTTCCACTTCTTGGTAGTCTTTATGTGAGAGTAAACTTTTAGTAGATAAGGAGTCTATTACGGGCGGCCTTTTGTAAATCACAGTACTCTGATGACATGAGAAGATTCATACTGAAGGGAATGTGACTATAAATATTTTGGAAATATCTTCAGGCAACACACATTTGCTTACATAAGACTGGGAAGAAAACACGTCTACAAGTGTCAAATCTATTCAAGCATTATGAAGTCTCTTTTTTTTGCACATGCAAAATTATATGGTCAAAAGTCCTGTGCATTTAATAATAAGGTAACCCTTTTTGATTTCTCACCTTTCTTCATTTATATAAATACACTTATCTGGAGAAGTTAGCTTGATTCGGGAAATAACCAGGCTAGCTTACAGATAAACAATTATATTTTTACATATTATAAGGGGAAACTCACGCCACAAGAAGGGAAAGTCCAAGTTCTTCTGTGTCCCATGGAAATCACCCACAGCTCAAACACTTGTTTCCTAAAGGTGACCTTGTTCCTAGGAATTCCTTGTCTCCAATCCTGTTTCAGATGTCTTATTCTACCACAATTTTTTTTGTTTGTTTTTTTGAGACAGGGTTTCTCTGTAGCACAATTTTTTTTTTAAAAAAAAATGACATTTTGGTGTCTCCTTATACCATTGGAAATTGCTTCTCCTACCCAATTTTCAGTAGTATGTCTCAACATTCACTGTTTGCAAGATCCATTTATCTATTGGTGTTAATCTGACTTTTAAAGGCCCAAGGATCCTTTTACATTTTAAGTTGGCATTTGCTTGTTTCTTATTTTTTTTTCTTCGAGACAGGGTTTCTCTGTAGCTTTGGAGCCTATTCTGGAACTAGTACTTTTTAGACCAGGCTGGCCTCAAACTCACAGAGATCTGCCTGCCTCTGCCTCCCAAGTGATGAGATTTAAGGCATGCTCTACCACCACCCAGATTAAATTGGAATTTTCAAAAGCCAAAGATTTAATAAGTACACTTCTGTAGCTTCTGGGTCTGTACTCCTTAGTTAATCTTTGTAAACAGTAACTAAAGAGTTCTGGCAGTGTTTAACCCTAATAAATAATTCAATTTTCTTTTCTAGTTCCTGAATTGTGTCCCAAGTATTTAAAGCTGCTGTGCTACACTAAGACTAGGTGTGTTTGTTATAGAGAGCCTGGTCCTGAGATTCAAAATAATGTCCCTCACCAAGAATTTGATCTTGGAAAAATCCTTTTGCTTTTCTCTGTTGTAAAATTTTAATCTCTCTATTAACACTTCAGAAGCATCTGAGGTCCATCTTCTAGGACCTCTGAGATTAACTGAAGCCATCTGTGTGGGGTGATGTTATTGCCTTAAGCCCATGTTTTTACAATTTTCCTTACAAAAGGTGAATGCAGTCCATAAGCCAGTATTGCTTGTGTAGTATCTTTTAGATCACTCATATATATAGGTTCTCGTGTTTATTCTTTGACTACTTTAGGGTACTTGTTGCCAGATGGTCTTTCTGAGAAGATCACTGTATAGGCAGTTATAACTCTGAAAAAGTCATCCCAGAGTCTGACATGTATGCATGAGGCTAAATCCTGTCTTTGTACCTTCTGTCCCTGCTCATCAGTTTCAGTAAATTCTTCAGTTTTTTCAAATCTTTTAACCACTGCCTTTTGTAAAGTCTGGATCTCCTGTTCAGTGTTCTATTTTAATGGCTCACTGAGAATTCCGACATAAATAATTATTCCAGCAAAGATAACATCTCATCCTTAGACATAACTTTGATGGCTGCATATGACCTTTCTTTAGAGACACCCTATCTGCCATCCTATCATAACTGTTCAACAGATTCTAATTATTAAATTCAACAACATGAATTCTCAAGCAATGTCTCAGCACCTTCCATCACTGACTGAATTTTGCCCATCAAATTGGTCATATTCTTCTCCAAAGTGCTGATTTTCCCTTTTTGCTGTTCATTATTAGTCTGTAAAGACTGTATCATTTCTAAAATGCCTTATTTTTTGCTCTATTACCAAACCATTTTTTTGTTTTGTTTTGTTTTTACCAAACCATTTTTAATGAGATAGTTGAAAGCAAAGTTAATACCTATAATCAAATGAAGGGGTGTAGAAGGAAAATCACATAAGCATTGCTGAATACTATCCATAGCATAAGTAAAAACTTATTGAATTTATGGATTGGTACATTATTGACCCATTTTTCTAGTTTACCCAGTTATAGTCAATTGGAGCATGTGCAATAACCAATACCAGCAAGCAGGTGTCGTCATTGCAGCCACGTGCCTGAGAGATGCAAGCAGCAGAAAATCCCAAATTGGTTTTCATGCATTAGATACTGGAAAATATGATTTATTTAACAAATTAAGAGTAGCTTTTACAGTGATCAAGGCAATTCAGAGATTTAGTGACCAGGATAAAGAAAAAACACAAAGCCTTCTGTCGGTGTGAATCATGGACTGTGCTCTCTGGGGATCACTGGCTGGAGAGGCAGTGGCATGAGGAGAGCCACACTGCAT
>NW_026068421.1:90164-94534 GCF_014885135.2 Alexandromys fortis | reverse complement strand
GGTGGGACCATTGTTTGAGGCAGAAACATAATAACTTTGAAGGAACTAGAGGTAAGATCTAACTCGCTGACCTTCTATCAACTTGGAAATAGGCTCACATTTTTTGGCCTCCACAGTTCCTCCCTGTTAAGTTGGGAGCACAGCCTCCAGTCCCTGGCATCTATCCCAGCCAACCTGGCCTGGGAGTTGCATTGCTCTAGACTCCAAATCCCAGCATGACCACTCCCACAGGGTATTTAAGTTGCCACCCAAAGGAGAAACGTGGTTTTCAGGTCGACATTGGCTGCCTGCTTTTCTGTATCCCAGCCATGCATTCAGTCACCTGAGAATGTCGTACTTAATAAAACGATGGCATTTTGATCTGGTTTGATTTGACCTAATTGGATTTCTTGCGCCAGTGGATCTGTCCTTTTCTTCTTATTTTTCCTTAGCACTCCCTTTTTATTAACTTTAATAAAGCCTATACTTCTGCAACAGTACAGATGTTTGCATCTGCCTTATGTGAACACTTTTCCATTTCCCAGACTTACCCATCTTCAGAACATGTATTCCAACTATGCAAGTCCTTGTGTTTGGCACTTGGATTGAAAAAGGATTAAACCCATCAGTGACTGATGACCTTTGTAATCACAGGGTTAAGGGATAAAGTACTGAGCTCTGTGTTTCTGAGCCAAGTTCATTTCAAGAGAGCTCATCAGCAGTTAATACTTTGTGCTATGCATACTTTTATGTTTATAATATCTTCCAATTAAAGGAGTGGAGGATCACCAGGGTTGGGAATGCCCACTTTGAATTGGTCTATAGTGTGTCTTGTTAGTATTCAGTTGTATCTAAATCTAAATTTGTCTTATCAAACATGTCAAATTGGTAATTTCAAACGTTTCTTGGACAAGTTATAACAATTTTCTAATCATTAACATCTTATAATGAACTAAAACATTAACAGGTCAATACCATAACACAATGAAACAGGACAATACCATAATACAATTTGTCAAATCATGATTGTCTTAAATCCATCCTAAACAAAAGGTTTTTATAATAGGTGAGGGTCCAAATACAATGCCTCTTTTAAGCATTTGTCACAGTATCTGAGTAGAAGCAAAACCCTTAGGCTACTCTCCTCATATCTGATGAGGGGCTCTTGTCACTACTTGTAATATGTCTTTATCCCCTCAGGGGAAAATTGAGGTTTCAGTTCTCAGGTTCTTTCAACATTTCAACAGCAGACTCAATACCTCATCGGCAATCTGAGTTCATCATCCAGAAGTAAAAATAGTCAAGTGTTCACTCTGTGTTCTGGTCTGGTTCCAAAGTAAACACGACTCACTACTTCTGGAAGTTTGTGTAGTGATTTTATCAAAAACCTAGGAATCACCAGTCATCACCATGATCTTCTTTCACTTGTCAGATTGCAGCATGGTGTTGGGAGTCAGGAACACTGGTTCAGGTATCCCTTTCCTTGGCCTGCAGCTGGTGGTATGAGGAGGTTGTGATCATGGATTCTGGAATCTCTTTCTGCTTCTCTTGTGGAGTCATCAGAAGCTGCGATATCATCAGGCTGGTACACCTTGTTGGAGGCATCTAACTAAATGTTCTGGAAGCAATCTTGCTTGAACCTTACCCTCAACCCCATATTAACACAGGATTTGGTCCCTTTCATAATCCAGTGCAAGAGTTTCTCCACCTTTCTGTAGCAAAGGTTGCCGTTGTGCCATCATGCCAAAATCTGCCCACAGCAGACTGCTATTGGACATCCATATCCAAGAAGTTTAGTGTAAAAAGTACAGGATTCAAGGCATTATGTGGCATTTGAGGATATAATTCTCCTGCTTTTATTTTTTTTTCAAGTGCTTTCAAGGAGCCATGGGCACGCTCCACAATTCCTTATTTTTTTTAAATGTAAGAACTTATCAATTCATACATATATTTACCTTTTTAATATTTTATTTATTATATTATGTATACAATATTCTGTCTGTGTGTATGCCTGTTGGCTAGAAGAGGGCACCAGACCTCATTACAGATGGTTGTGAGCCACCATGTGGTTGCTGGGAATTGAACTCAGGACCTTTGGAAGAGCAGGCAATGCTCTTAACCTCTGAGCCATCTCTCCAGCCCCCACAATTCCTTATTTTTGAGGATTATAAAGAATACCTGTCTTCGATATTCCATTGGGAACAAAATTGCTGAACTGCTTTACTAACTTATGCAGTCACATTATTTATCTTTATGATTTGTGGGGTTCCCATACACGAGAAGCCTTTTAAGCAATGACTTATTACATGCTTAGTGGCTTCTCCAGTTTGGGTAGTGTCCATCAAGAATCCTGAATATGTATCAATTGTCACATGTACATATCTTAATTTTCTAAACTCTGCCATGTGAATAACAACCATTTGCTATGAATGATTAGGTAGTCGTCCTCAGCGATTTATTCCCAAATGAGGTACAGGTAAATACTGTTAGCATATATCACATTGCTTAATAATTTGGCAAACAGCTTTTCTTGTTAATATAAATGGTTTTCTTAAATTTTTACTTTTTGGATGATGCAGAGCATGTGCTTCCTGAGCAAGCTCAACCTGAGATACAGCAATTATTTTTGTAAGTTTATCAACTGAAGCATTACCTTTCGCTAATGAACCAGGAATTTTTGAATGCATTCTGCTATGCCCTACAAAGCATGGCAATCTACCATTGTTGTATGGCATTTTGAATTTGCTGGACTAGCATCTTAACTTGTTTATTGCTAGTCCCAATATATGTAACGGTCCCTAGGACATGGACAGCATTAAATATATATCAGCAGTCAGTGTATAGATTAAATGCCTTTGTTGCAAAATGTTGAAACACTATAGACACCGCTCAACTATTTGAGCTGAGGTCAGTTCTGTTTGTTCTACATGTCCTTTACCATTAACCACATATGCAGCTCTTTGATTGGAAGAACCATCTGCAAAAATTTATGTAGCATCCTTTAAAGGATCTTTTACTACAACTTTAGGGAAAATAAAGGAATGCAGTTGAATGAATTGCAGCAATGTATCAGCTGGGAAAAGATTATTAACCTGGCCTTCAAACCGAGCAAAAGCAATTATCCAAAAATCACTATTTTGAAATAACCAGTCAGTCTGTTCCTTAGTATAAGGGACATTGATCATAGCCAGTTCTTTGCCAAAATATCTTCCAGATTCCATCCTGCTCTTCTGGGCTAAGCAAGATACGGCTTCAAAATAAGGGATTAATGCCTTAACTGAAGAAACAGGAAGGTGCAACCATAGAAACAGACAATTTTGTCATAACACTGCTGTAGGGGTAAGTTTTGTAGGCAATATACGTATTTGCCAAGGCTGATCATGATTAATATAATGTACTTGCTGTTTCTGTATAACTTACTCTATGTGGGAAAGTACCTGTCTGGCAGCTTTTGTAAGTTGTCTAGTGGAATTTAAGAATTTCACTTAGTATTTCAACGTCTCCCATGGAATATTTTAAATAAAGTTTTTACCGTCGGATTTTTATTAAAAGTTTAAAGCTATCTTTGTAATCCAAACTGCAAGTCTGCCTCGCTGACAGGTTTAACTTGTTCATTTACATTTTCCCAGACACTTGACTGGCCTGAAGCTGCATTTTGCTGAGATTACTGTTTTGCAAGAATGTCAGGTTTGGAAGTGGGATTTGGCCTTGTAGTTGGGCCATATGATGGGGCACAAGTCATGCTCCCTCCACTGCTTGGCCTGGGTACTTGGGACCAGGTAGCCAGTCACTCATTGCCTGCTCTGCCTGGGCACAGGCTGCACTTTTTATTGTAGTGCCCAAGTTGCAGGGACCCCAAGAAGACCACCAGAGACACAGACTCACAGAAATGCAAAAGCAAGGTTTAATCCTTTAGTACAAATCGTGATAGGGACCTTGTCTAGCACAATGATGCAGCAGTGGTCGGAAGAGGTATCTCATCATTCTTAGGCAGGGCTTATTTTATAAAGGCAAAAAAACTCACAAATCTATTGTTATGGGCATAAGGGGTACAGGTGATTTTCTGTTTGGCTCCAGTTAGGGAAATTCCCACTCTGCTGACAGCCACCTTGGGACTTAGCACAAAATAGAGTTGGTTTTGTCCCTTCATTTATGTTCAGCAGTCCCTTTAGAGGCTAATGTTAGAGGCGGACTGACAAATTTACAGGCTCGCAGATGGCCACCATTGCAGTTGCTCTGAGACCTCCGTGTGAGAACACAAGTTTAGGCAGGCATAGCCATGCCATTTTAGCTCTAGCTTCAAACTACATCCAAGCGACAGTACAGATAATGAATCCTATTTCTTTGTTCCATATTTACAAATATTTACAGTTTTACTCCTGATTTTATGC
>NW_026068421.1:81802-85295 GCF_014885135.2 Alexandromys fortis | reverse complement strand
CTTATTACATGCTTAGTGGCTTCTCCAGTTTGGGTAGTGTCCATCAAGAATTCTGAATATGTATCAATTGTCACATGTACATATCTTAATTTTCTAAACTCTGCCATGTGAATAACAACCATTTGCTATGAATGATTAGGTAGTCGTCCTCAGCGATTTAGTCCCAAATGAGGTACAGGTAAATACTGTTAGCATATATCACATTGCTTAATAATTTGGCAAACAGCTTTTCTTGTTAATATAAATGGTTTTCTTAAATTTTTACTTTTTGGATGATGCAGAGCATGTGCTTCCTGAGCAAGCTCAACCTGAGATACAGCAATTATTTTTGTAAGTTTATCAACTGAAGCATTACCTTTCGCTAATGAACCAGGAATTTTTGAATGCATTCTGCTATGCCCTACAAAGCATGGCAATCTACCATTGTTGTATGGCATCTTGAATTTGCTGGACTAGCATCTTAACTTGTTTATTGCTAGTCCCAATATATGTAACGGTCCCTAGGACATGGACAGCATTAAATATATATCAGCAGTCAGTGTATAGATTAAATGCCTTTGTTGCAAAATGTTGAAACACTATAGACACCGCTCAACTATTTGAGCTGAGGTCAGTTCTGTTTGTTCTACATGTCCTTTACCATTAACCACATATGCAGCTCTTTGATTGGAAGAACCATCTGCAAAAATTTATGTAGCATCCTTTAAAGGATCTTTTACTACAACTTTAGGGAAAATAAAGGAATGCAGTTGAATGAATTGCAGCAATGTATCAGCTGGGAAAAGATTATTAACCTGGCCTTCAAACCGAGCAAAAGCAATTATCCAAAAATCACTATTTTGAAATAACCAGTCAGTCTGTTCCTTAGTATAAGGGACATTGATCATAGCCAGTTCTTTGCCAAAATATCTTCCAGATTCCATCCTGCTCTTCTGGGCTAAGCAAGATACGGCTTCAAAATAAGGGATTAATGCCTTAACTGAAGAAACAGGAAGGTGCAACCATAGAAACAGACAATTTTGACATAACACTGCTGTAGGGGTAAGTTTTGTAGGCAATATACGTATTTGCCAAGGCTGATCATGATTAATATAATGTACTTGCTGTTTCTGTATAACTTACTCTACGTGGGAAAGTACCTGTCTGGCAGCTTTTGTAAGTTGTCTAGTGGAATTTAAGAATTTCACTTAGTATTTCAACGTCTCCCATGGAATATTTTAAATAAAGTTTTTACCGTCGGATTTTTATTAAAAGTTTAAAGCTATCTTTGTAATCCAAACTGCAAGTCTGCCTCGCTGACAGGTTTAACTTGTTCATTTACATTTTCCCAGACACTTGACTGGCCTGAAGCTGCATTTTGCTGAGATTACTGTTTTGCAAGAATGTCAGGTTTGGAAGTGGGATTTGGCCTTGAAGTTGGGCCATATGATGGGGCACAAGTCATGCTCCCTCCACTGCTTGGCCTGGGTACTTGGGACCAGGTAGCCAGTCACTCATTGCCTGCTCTGCCTGGGCACAGGCTGCACTTTTTATTGTAGTGCCCAAGTTGCAGGGACCCCAAGAAGACCACCAGAGACACAGACTCACAGAAATGCAAAAGCAAGGTTTAATCCTCTAGTACAAATCGTGATAGGGACCTTGTCTAGCACAATGATGCAGCAGTGGTCGGAAGAGGTATCTCATCATTCTTAGGCAGGGCTTATTTTATAAAGGCAAAAAAACTCACAAATCTATTGTTATGGGCATAAGGGGTACAGGTGATTTTCTGTTTGGCTCCAGTTAGGGAAATTCCCACTCTGCTGACAGCCACCTTGGGACTTAGCACAAAATAGAGTTGGTTTTGTCCCTTCATTTATGTTCAGCAGTCCCTTTAGAGGCTAATGTTAGAGGCGGACTGACAAATTTACAGGCTCGCAGATGGCCACCATTGCAGTTGCTCTGAGACCTCCGTGTGAGAACACAAGTTTAGGCAGGCATAGCCATGCCATTTTAGCTCTAGCTTTCAAAGTACATCCAAGCGACAGTACAGATAATGAATCCTATTTCTTTGTTCCATATTTACAAATATTTACAGTTTTACTCCTGATTTTATGCGTCACCTTTCTCTTTCCTTTTTTATGTCTACTATTTATTTCTGAGTGCTCAATCTTTACCTCTCCACTTGTGGTGCAATTTTCTTGTGGGATCCCTCACATACTCCCTTGTATTCCTGGCCACATTTCTGTGTATTTGAGGGTTCATCAATTAGTCCCACTTTCATTGGGGACCATTTTTTTGGTGGGTCAACGGTATTTTAAGCAGTGGGAAATTAAATGCAGGTAAATTTTCAGTACTCATAAAAATTCCCTCCTGATACTACCCTGTATATTTCTCCATTTTTTTATTTTCATTCATGTCTTCATATTCTTTACTATATTTCTAATCCCCATGCCCTTTCCCTGGGGAGAAATATTTTTGTTGAGACTGGTCCCTGACACCTAGGCAACTGAAAAAGTTATAAGAATAAAAGTTTTATGAAGCTGGGCGGTGGTGGCGCATGCCTTTAATCCCAGTACTCGGGAGACAGAGGCAGGCGGGTCTCTGTGAGTTCGAGACCAGCCTGGTCTACAAGAGCTAGTGCCAGGACAGGCTCCAAAACCACAGAGAAACCCTGTCTCGAAAAAAAAAAAAAGTTTTCTGAGTACAGGTTATTGGATGCAAAGTTATTTATCACTGCCTTCTTGCCAGCCTCCAACAGTAGGGTTCAAGGGGAAATCCAAAGAGTTGGCATGGACTTGACTTTTTTATCTGAGCAATGTTAGGGAAAAAGACACTCACACTTTCTCTTGATGGCTTCTTTATTTTCTATTCTCTGTGTTTCTCCACATTCTTCCAACTGTATACTTTTCTCTACAGCTTATATAATCCAGCAAATTTTTTCAATAAATATAGCAATTGCAACGTGGTTACACTGTATTCTTCAAATGAATGATTATAATGAATACAGGTAAAAACATGTTTTCCATATCCCCTATGTGGTTAAACATTTTACATATTACAGGTAAAAAAAAAACAAATTATCCCAAAAACCATCATACATTTATTCCCAAACAACTTGTTATAGTTTTACCCTATAGGTAAGCAATATATTTTTCTCCATCAGGTTTTTCACTGGCAGGCTGCATTTTGCACTTAGAAAGAAAGGGCCAATTACTTTCTTACTTTTATTGAAAGATAATCTTATGAGGAATCTCAAAAAAGTTAAAAGTCTAAACTTGTATATTTGAAAAAGAATTAGTCAGCTCTACTTTAAATGTTTAGTGCCATCCTAAGAATGATGATCCAAAAGCATAGGATTAAATATGAATGAGTATTTATTAAAAACTCAATATGTATGATACAATATAGTATCATACTTAATAAGTGAACATCAACTCAGGTATCAAATGAGTCCCTGGCTCAAACTAAGAAAATGAAGCAGGATTAAATACACATTTTAAAAAAAGTCTTAGGT
>NW_026068421.1:35791-72900 GCF_014885135.2 Alexandromys fortis | reverse complement strand
AAAAAAAAAAAAGATACTTCTGCTAAGGGAGTTATCCAGCGATGCCAGAAAATTTAACATCAATGAGATTTCTTCTAACAAAGATTCTGTTGTATGTATGTGTAATATGATTTTGGATGTTAGGCCTGACAGATATGTGGAGACCATAAGACAACATTTTGGGGTCTACTTTGGCTCTCTTCATATGGTGATCAAGAATCGGATACCAGCCTTGCACATCACACACATTTCCCACTGAGCCATCAGCCTGATTAATTGAAAATTTAAATCAGTAAAATATTGCATTCTTTTCAGATTGTAAACATGTTTGCGTTGAAGGACAGAGGAAAAGAGAACAATTCAATTAATAACTCCTATTTGGAATTGAATGCTATAAACTGCTATCTCTTCTTTTTTTTATGCTTTTTCAGTGGGCTGTGTTATTCTGGGGACTATGCACTTGTTCAAAACACATTTTCAGAATCCCAAAATTGCAATAAATTGTCTCAGTGAATAAAGTTTATTGCTGCCAAACCTGATGGTTTGTGTTTCTCATTGTCTATACCAAGTGCATGCCACTTGGTATACCCGTGGAGCCACAAGAGGGTATCTGATCCCCTGTAACTGGAGATAGAGAGTTGTGAGCTGTCATGTGGGTGTTGGGACGAAAGTCAGACCCTGTGTTGAGCAACCAGTGTTCTCTGCTGTTGAGCCATCTATTCAGTCAAATGATCATGGCATTTTAGAGTAAGGTAGAATAGATTATCCTGAGTTCATCTTTAACTCACCTCTTCTGACCTAAAAGAAATACAAGACGGATAGCGTCAGAAAATAACTTAGATATGGTGCATAAAGACTCTTTAAAATGTGACTGACCCTTGATGAAACCACAAGCCTGAATTTAGCTCAGATGTGGTAAATTATTAGTAATGATAGATCATAAGGACAGAGGGCAGGTGGACCCCCACTGGAGGTTATGCCTCCTGTAAGGAGAGAAAGGGAACTTGCAGGCATGAAGAATGACTTTTCTGAATGTGGTTAGTCTGCTTTGCTGATGGCTGTAAAGCTTTTAAGTAGGAGACTTGAACTGTGGTGACTCCATATGACATGCAGATTTTTAAGAATTCTTGGGATTTATAAAGAAGTTCCTCTAAGGTTTGGACAACAGGCATTTACAGAGAGCTGTGGAGTACTGAATTGCTAGGGAGGAAGCTTTACAAATGGAAGCCAGATCAAATTTCCAGAGGGCAATTCCTGGGGTGGACCTGAGCACAAGCTAACTCCTATTGTGTTCTCTGTGTCCACTCAGCTGTGGTGGGTCAGGCCTCTCCAGATCACTGTTTCTTTCTTTGGCAACTATATGTAGACGTCACTGAGAGTTTCCTACAGAGTCACACTTTCCAGTCTCAGTGATAAAGAAGAAAAGTATGGGTAAGTGTTAGAAGAAAGTAGACCTTAACACAGAAGGGTTGCATTTGAGAGGAGTGAGTTGGAGGAGAGATGGGTAGAAGCAAAATGAGGGGAGGGAGATGGAATTGTGGTTGGTATGTAAAATAAATAAAAATTTTTAAAAAATCAAAACAGTAGAATAAACAAACTTTTAATAAAAATTCAAAACATGGTTTTTATCCACTCTGACTAATTTGGAACAGTGATGAAAATGTAAAGTAATGAACCTATTCTTCAGACATAACAGGTTTAGATAGAAAGTAACTATCTCAGCAAGGAACTAGGACATATTTCAGACTTTATTCTCCAGATGGAGAAATCCAGGCGCACAAAGGTAAGTCGTTTTTGAATATGGTTGACTGCAATGCTCTTTTTACTCCCATCTTTCTTATGCCTGAATAAATGAAGCAGGAGCAATCTAAGTCAAGCATGGTGGCAGAGACCTGTAGCCATGGTACTTAGAAATTGGAGACAAAAACTTCAGGGTTAACTTCAAAGTTATCTTAGCTGAGAATGCTGAGTAAGCTATGGATGGTGGCCCAGAGTTCCAAGGAAGACTGTGAGTGTCTCGGGTCAGTGCCCATAGTGTAATATATTTTAATTAAAATGTATGAAAATAAGTTTTAAATCAAAAAGCAGCTGTAGAGACAGGTTATCTGAAGAGCACTCGCTATTATTACAGAAGACAAAGGTTCCATTGCACGAAAACATGGAAGCTAACCATCTCTTTAATCTCCTGTACCAAAGCATCTGATGCCCTCTTCTGTCCTCTGTAGGTACTGAGCACAGAAAATGGCAGGCAAACACCCACATACCAAAGAAATAACGAAGCCCTTGAAACAAAGAAAGAATGCTGAAAGCACAAGTATTGTACAGTGAAGGGACAGCTGACAAACCAGTAGACAGATCCATGGGAGTATAAACTCAGTGTGGAGAACACAATCGCAGAGCTTTGGGAACACTTGTCTGTTGGATAGTCACTGTCAATTCTGTAGAAATTTTGTGAAATCATGGCATTTCTCTCCTTCAAAAAGGAATTCACCCCAAAATATCTTAGCAGTGTATAGGTAGCTAATGACCAATTCTCACTTTGCCACATTAAGGGGCCTTAGAGCTATAACATTCACTCTTTGTTGTAATAGTCAAGTCAGTTCCCCACAATTAACCTTATTAATAGATCACGTAAGAATTTCAAAAAATGATAGGAAGACATCATGCCTGCCCATACCGACAAACAAGTCTCTGTGTTCCCAAAGCTGGTTATCACAATAGAGATTGGGGTGAGGAGAGTGAGTGAGTCCAGGGTTCAGGGACATCTTGTAATCTTACTAATGATTTGGAATGTCAGGTATTTCCCTTTGGATGCTGGTCCTTTTTGGATAGTGTCACCTTTTTCTGGTTTGCTCCTTTTTCAGGTCCTACCTCTTTTTTTTTTTAATTTATAATTTTGTAATGCATGTTGATACTATTGTTAATGTCTGTGTGGCTCACATAGACAAGAAAACTCATGAAAGGTGAGAACAGCAAAAACAGAAACAGAAAACAATGAGGAACAGTGTGGGCTTTAGAGAGGTCATAGAAAGAATAAACAGGGCATGATAAAAGGATTTATGTGAGGTACTTTATTTCATTTTTACCCTCAGACCATACTAGTCAGATTTTTATCTGCTATAGCAAATCTTTCTGAATCCTGGAAGGTTTAATGTGGTTTAACCACAAAATAAATTTCAATATTTTCATCCCAGAACAGGATTATCAGAAGGATAATTTTCAGAAGCTATCCTAGTCGAGACAGCTTTTCCTGAGAAAATATAATTGGGGTTTCCAAAATCAAATCAGCTATACCAGGATCTTACTAACATCTCAAAATGCCAGAATCTCATACTTCATAAGTAAAAACAATTTCCTAACCCACCTCTCTCTGAAGGGCAATCCTAAAACATCCCTTCTGGAAGCGACACTGTCAAATTGTCAATTCCTTAGAGAATCCTCACCAGTATAATGCTACTGCTTTTGAAAGAAATAAATGCTTTGTTAAGATGAGTGAATTTCTCCCCCAATCCTCTTTATATTCTCTCTTTAAAATTGTACTTGGTATTTTAGATTGTTTATAACTATCCATTAAAAAAAAAACACCTTAGAACATGAGTGAAGACCAAGGGTAGTGGCAATTCATTTGTATTTTAATAAATACAAGTTGCCTCAGGATCAGAAAAATAAACCAGCCACACTGGCCAGCTTTATAGACCAGACCAGGTAACAATAGCACAGATCTTTAATCTCAGTAACCACATCTGCTTTCTATAGAAACCAGGCAGTAGTGGTGAATGCCTTTAATACCAGAACTAGAGGGGATTATAAAACAGAAGGAAAATTCTTTCAGGAAAAGCCTTATTCTGATATTCCTGGAGGAAGAATAGACATTTTGGATTAAAGTTGAGGTAAGAACTCAGAAAAGGCTGATTTGGTAATCATATATTTACTAGAAGTTATGGCCATCATAGGTATATTCGCATAAATAAAGATAGACAATGGCTCAGCATATGTCTCTAAGAAAACAAAATGGACATTTGCTTATTATTATATTAAGCATATTACAGGTATACCACACAATCCTACAGATCAGGCATTTATAAAAAAGAACAAATCAAACTAAAAAAATATATTAATAGAAAGAAATTATAAAAAGCTCCAGAAACAGATTGCATAGTGCTTTATTAACCTTGAATCTTCTTAATGCTAATGGGAATTGAATAACAGCTACAGAGGGACATTGTATAACAGAGAAAAATCTTCTGAATTAAATCAGCCTGTATGTTTCAAGGATGTACTCTCTTCAGTGTAAATCAGGAAATGTGCTACATTAAGAGACAGGTTTTGCTTTAGTTTCCACAGGAGGACAGGAGGAAAGCTATGGATACCATCAAAATTAATCAATATTTGCTTTGAAAAGGAGAAAACCTTTGATTAAGAAAAATGACATCTGAACCACAAAGATGACAGTCCTATAGGTTGTAAGAAAACCGACATTGCCTGTTCATTTCTAGCTGCCCAGACCTGAAATAACCACACAGAAATGGTATTAATTAAAAAACTGCTTGGACTATTAGCTCAGGCTTCTTATTAACTAGCTTTTACATCTTAAATTAACCAATTCCGATTATATTGTATTTTACCACAAGGCTCACTGTTTATTGGTAAGGTTCTGTGGCTTTTGTCTCCTTCAGCATCTACATGGTTTCTCCCTGACTATGCCTCCCCCCACCCTTTCTCTGCTTGGAATTCCCACCTTGCTCTGTTCTGCCCTGCCATAGGGACAAAGTATTTTCTTTATTAACCAATGGTAATAAAACACATTCACAGCACACAAAGGGAAATCCCACATCACGTCTGCTTTCTGTCTAAATAAAAAGACATGTTTAAACTTTAACATAGTAAAATGACATATAATAAAACAGGTATCAAGCCAGAATTATATCTATCTTATCTTTTATCATAACTAAGAAAAGCTATAGAGTTATAACTATCTATTCTTCAACTCCATAAAAGTCTCCAGAATGATAAAATATTACCTAAGTAAGTGGAAAGTACATTGTAAGCAACTTACAAAACTCTAGAAATGACAAAAATGTCTTGCTGCCTGGACAGTCACCCAAAGTTCTTCTATAACATTGAGGCATCGAACTTCAGCCTATAGGTCCATAGTACCAGGCAAACTTTTCCATGAAGCAGGAAATTTCAAAGACAGTTTTGCCTATATTGACCATGTGTCAGTCACATTTTTCTGTGTCCTGCAGAATATCTGGCAGGCTCTTTCATAAAACAGTAACCCTGAAAAACTGTCTCACTTTTTTAGGCAACTTCAGCAGTGGGTCCTGCATGTCCAGCTTATACAGCATACCATCAAGGAGTCCAGGCAAGAAGAGTTTCTTGTCCTTATAGCTAACAAACTCAATAAGGAGAATCTTCAATTCCCTTAATTCTCTAGAGGTAGATTGCTGCTGCCAGGAGCAGATATTTCTCATTGTCATGAAAAGTTCTAAGATTTTAAACATTACATGCCATATTCTTTAAGTCTTTGAAAGGTTTGAAAACTACCTATCCATCTGAAATATATCTGTGCATCTAGAAAACCTAAGTAAAATGACTATAAGCTTGACTATTATAGATGATTATCCATTAACCTATATTTCTTAACTATACATTACATTTTTAAATGAGCTGCACAAGCACAATCCCTTAATCAAGACCAGACATATGCATATAGTAAAATTAACCTTAAATTTGGATCAATAAACCAAGATCCATACAAATGCAAAGTATTCATCTTTATATCATATCCCCCTTTAAATGCAAACAAACATTTATAAACAATTATTTAGGGAATTTAGGTGTTAGTCTCTAGACTACTTCCTAGTGATTGGGGGCGCTGATAGTCAGGTCTTTCATGGGGTATTGTGTTTGGTAGTTCCCTCTTAGCCAGAAGTCCTGCCATGAATGTAGGACCATCTGGGCCACTGCTTTAGGGGGCCTTGTTTCATGAAACCATATTAGCTGGTGAGGAATCCATATCTTTCTATCTTCTGTGGAAACAAAAGCAGAACACTTTTCAAAGCAACATATACTTAGACCCAAATTTTGAAGTAAAGATACCTCTAAAACTTATATGTTGGTTTAGTTTAGCAGCCAGTACAATGAAATATCTCTCTATAATTAGCTCCTTCACAGTCAAAAAATTCAAAGAAAACACAATAATGTACTTAATCCTTACTCTGTGTGTGTTTTCATTCTTCACGAGGCTTAATTTTCTTTACTCCTTTCATCTATGAGTGTCTGTACTCTGTCTTTTTAAAGTCTTTTGCTTCATTCTTTAAAACCATTTATTTATTTTTATAACATTTTCTTCTCTCTTTCAAGCCTGTGTACATTTTTCCAACACTGTGACCCATTTAGAGGTATTTTTTTATCTCAAATTGTCTTTAATGTGTATGTGTCTGTAATTATTTTTGACCAGGAACACATTTTTTTAAATGCTAAGTGGGCATGGCTAGGACCAATTCTGCTGCCCTACCTGTTGGTTCTGCCAATCCAACATAGTAGAGGCATGTTCACTGCTTCTGAGAGCCACATACATTGCCAAAATACCAGGGTTGCAGCAGGTCTCTGCCACCATTAAGCAATTTATAACACATGGCTCACATATCCCATTTAAGTGTTTGGCTTCCTGAAAGAGGCAGAGATGTTTGTGTAACTAGCACAAACCAGGATGTCTGCCCCTAAAGAAGCCACACCTCCTTTGTTTCCTGTGCTGAGACAGGAAGATCTCTCTTCAAGGAGACATGGCATCTCTGCTTCCTGCCAGCAAACAGAGCCCATCCAAAAAAAGTGTGGCTACCAAGAAGCTGCACTAAACTCTGTTTTGTGTGTGTGTGTGTCTAGAATTATTTTCTATGCTCTCTTAGGTTTTGTTACATATAGCTGACGACTCACATTGGATTTTCAATTTGTTTACGGATGCTGCTTGTTTGTTCCCAGCCACCCAGACCTGAAATAATCACATAGAAGCAGTATTAATTAGAAACTGTTTGGCCCATTAGCTCAGGCTTCTTAATAACTCATACTTATTGGTCCACCCACTGAGACAGTGTACCTGAGCTAATGGGCGTTCACCAAATTCAGCTGGACTGGGACTGAATGAGCATGGGTTCAAACTGGACCCTCTGAATGTGGGATAGACTAAGAAGCCAATGATAATGGCACTGGGATTTGTCTCTACTGCATGTACTGGCTTTTTTGGATCTTATTCTATTTGGATGCATATATTCCTAAGCCTGGATGTAGGGGGGAGGGATTTGAACTTCCCACAGTGCAGGGTACCTGGCCCTCTCTTAGGACTGAAGGAGGAAGGAGGGAGGGCGTGTGGGAGAGTGGGAGGGAAGTGGGTGGAGGGGAAAAAGTGGAAATTTTGATTGGTATTATTTATGAAGTAATAAAAAATTTAAAAAATAATTCCTAAAGAATCAGAAATAATGGTCATTCATTCCTGAGAGTTGGAAAGCTATTATTAAGTAATATAGGAAAATATTTTAAAAATAACTAACACTTCTATCTTAAGTTATCCCTTTTTTATTATTTGTATTTCTCTCCAAGGTTCGTGGTTTACTCGTAAGGTTCTGAGGCATCTGTCTCCTTCGACAGCTACATGATGTCTCCCTGGTTCTGCCATCTATTCTTCTCTGTGCCTGCTTGGAATTCCCACCTTGCTCTATTCTGCTCTGCCATAGGATCAAAGGAGCTTCTTTATTAACAAATGGCAATAAAACACATTCACAGCATACAGAGGGGATTCCCATATCTGCGGCTGGGTTCTGTTCTTGTCTTTGCAAATATGTATCTTCAAAATGTCAAGAGACCTGGTACATTTATATGCCTAAAGAAGAAATGATACCTATTGAGAAAAAAATACCAAACAATGTAAAATCTGACTTATGATATCAATATCCTCTGCAGTATAAAATCTCACCCTCTAAACATACATATTTTCTACTTCTCAGTATAATTGTAGTCGTAACTCACTTAAAAATAAAAGCTGACTTTAAAGTTGGATGGTGGTTCTCCTTCTTTTAGTCCAAGCATGTTGATAAAAAAAAATTTATTGCTTCTTCCTCATAATAGGAGACACCTAGTATGGGACAGAAGGAAGAAAAAATCTAGGAACTAAGGTTATCAAAACTCTGATTTCAAAATTTTACTTCTCCCCATACATATTTTCATTTTTCTGGTACTTTTCTTTGAATATATTTCTATTAAAATTTAAACTTTCCATTTTGATATAAATAATGTTTATGTTTTCCACAGTGAACAATAATTTTTTTTTTCTACAGTAATCTTTGAAGTCTCCAGGAAGAAAATGGAACTTTGGACTAAAAACTGTTAAGAACAATTTCGAGGTAGGTAGCTGAGATGATCCAGCCTCACAAACTACTTGAGCCTGGACTTGAGACAAGCCATATTCATTATACATAGACTGAAAAAAAATGACATAGCTGCCTATCCCATTACTTGACAGTTAACCCAATTTTTTCTTGGATTCCCTAAAATACCATCACCCTCAGACAGCAGGAAATAAATTTAAGAATATGACACCCACATTTCCAAGAGATGGGGTTGTTGATTTTTGGTTATCTAACAGATTATGGATATTATAGATATGATAGGGTAAAAGGTTAGTTTATTGAATCTCCTCTGAAAAGAAAATGGGAGGACATAGATAAGATAAGTTAAAAGGTTGATTATTGAACCTCATTTAAAAATCAACTATTAGTTTTAAATATTTTACATTGGATTGAATTTTTATATATTGTATACAAATTTTGTATATTCATATAAATTTGAGATTAATTTTGTTAAAACATACTATACGTATGTTATGCCCAGGTCTGCAATGTTCCCCCAAAACCAACAAGGAGACTGAGTCCCATATGTAAAAGCAAAGAGCCTTTTATGCAAGTTTGCAAACTCGGTCTCTCTGCATGTCCAACATATTGGAATAAATGGCGAGCCCCGAGCTCAGTTAGAGTTGGGTTTCTATAGTAGTAGAGGTGGGGGTGAGGGGTTTCTGGGGTTCAGGAACTCTGATAGGATGACATTTGTCTAGGCATGTCCTGGTGAGTGTGCTGACAGGTGATCCTATCTACAATGGTTGAAACATTAGGCATTCCCTTTGGATGGTCTGTTCTTGGGTGGTACTCAGGTAATCTCAGGTGGTGTTTCTTCCTGCAACCAGGTATTGCTTCAGGGTAAACTACTGAGATTCAGGCCTCCATTAAACTTATTGATGGCTAAGTCTTACTTGGGCAGGTGATAATGGTTGGAAGTAAAGAACTTCCTTTGTGTGGTCTGTTTCTATTTAGCTTATTATAGGCTGGTTCCTACACATATATTTCTATTCTTGTTCAAGGTATTGTACCTAAACAGCTTACTTTACAATGTAACGCAAATCCCTAGTCCTTGAACATTATTATTACCAACTGTTTAAGATAATAAGGAAATGCAGTTTAATAATTAGTCACCTATCACAATTGAACTTGTAGTCACAGTAGGTACTTTTTAAGGTCACCAAGAGATAAAATTTAGATGGACAGGCCATTTTCAAACACTTCAGAGATCTACAGAATATGGTATTTACAATGATTTAATCGCCTAGGTTGTTCTTTTTTATGAAAATGTAACATGTCTGCTCCTGGCAGCATCAATCTACTTTATAGAAAATAATGGACAATAGGAAACACCACATGAAATCCACTTTCTTTGGGCCAAAATGTAAGTCACTGGGCAAGAAAATGTTTTTGTCTCGACTGCTGATAATATGCTGTCCTAACTGGACAAGCAGGACACACACACACACACACACACAGACACACACACACACACACAAATGACTGCCAAGCATGGTCAAGACAAGGAGAGAAATATCCTGCTTCAGAATATCCTGCTTCACAGAATAGTCTGTGAAGGCCTGTAGGCCAAAGATGGATGCCCCAATGTTGCAGAGGAACTTTGGGTTACTGTCCAGGCAATGACCTGTTTTTGTCATTACTCACAATTTTGGAAGTCACTTCATTGTACTTCCTGCTTACTCAGTTAATATTATTTCCTTCTTGGTCTCTGAGTGAGTTGAAGATTAGATAGTTATGGCAATAGTTTACCAGATGTAGAAAGCAAGTTATGACAGAAAGTAAATTATATATAAGATTTTGGGCTCATCAAGATAGAAGAGATATGGAGTATTTTCTGTAAGTTGTTTAAATGCAAATGGATTAGACATTGTGATTGTATTTATTGACTGTACATATTACATATACTTATTGTACTTCTTGTATATAGTTTTTCTTATATTAGTTATAGACTTCTTTTTTATTTTAGAAAAAATGTAAATATAGTGGTATTTTATTTGTATTCTAATAAATTCTAAAATTCCTGGAGGCAAGATCACCATTTTGGACTGAGGTAGAGGTAAGAGCCAGTGGTTGGCTGCTTTACTTTTCTGACCTTCAGCTTGAACCCCAATTACTTTCTCTGAGTTTTCTTAATCATGTTTCAGTCAAAAATATTTTTGCCATGCTATCACCTAGGATTAAGGCCTGGCAGTTTGGATTCCTGTGCACTCTGAACATATTTCTTTACTGTAACCCACTAAAATCGAAATGGTCAAACTTGTGCTTTAAACTTTAAAACTCCCTTGGAGGCAGCCCAGGTGCCTACCCCTGGTGTTTTAATGACAGAGCAAGTTTCCCTAAGGGGCCCACAGCATTAGGCTCTGTGGAGAGAGCTGCTTTAAAAACCCATGTGATGATTTCTCAACATTGCACAAACTATTCCTACAAGTTTTCTTCCTGTTACTACACTAAATCCTGTCCTTCTCTCTTTCTGAATAAGGATATCCTGCTCCAGTCATGTTTCCATAATATAAGTGGCCACATGCAGAAAGTTGCCTTTAGCCAATCCAAGACCAAATTCTAAAGAGAGGATGCTCTCTTTGATGATTTGTAAAAACTCTACAGGATTTTTTTTTTATTTCGGTTGGAGACATCCAAGATAACTCAATAAATCTTACTTTATAATGCTTATTAACTCTCTGCATCTGTCTAATTGTCTGCACTCTCCTGCACAGCTGTGTCTCTGCCCCTCCCCCTGCTCTTTCACTCATCCCCCAGTTTGTTCAGATGTCAGCAACCTGCCACTCTCCTATGCTCCTGTGCCCTCCCAGCCAGCCAGTCAAGAAAAAGACATCTGCTGCTTGCTATTTAAATTTTAATTCTATAGTCTTTGTTTAACTCTTAAAAATATTCATCCTAACACTAGGGACCTATTTCTCCAACTGTGTAATTGTCTTCTTATTAAGTGCCATTTACCTCACAGGTATAGATCAAAATACAGCCACCAAATATCTGTCTCTTTTTAACTGATTTTTAAACTATCTGCACTCACATGTTCTCTCCTTTTTCCTGTTATCTCCATAACAGTTTAAAATGCACTTTCCCCTTATCTACATCCATAAAGCAGCTATTTTGTTCACTTTATAATGCCTGATTAAGAATTTTCATTTCTATATTAAATAAATTCATTGTTATGTCCAAATTTGTGGGTCCCCACTAAAGCCAACAAAGAACACCGAGTCCCATATGTACAAACTAAGAGCCTTTATTTTAATCAAGTTTGCAAACTCAGTCTCTCCACAAGTCCAACATATTGGAATATCCGGAGGGCCCCGAGCTCAATTAGAATTGGGTTTTTATAGGAGTAAAGGTGGGGGTGAGGGGGTCCCTGAGGATCAGGACCCCTGATTGGCTCACATTTGTCTAGGGGTGTCCTGGTGAAGTGCTGGCAAATATTTCTATTTACAGTGCTTGGAATGCCAGGAATTTCCTTTGAATTGTCTGCTCTTGGGTGGGGGGTCGGGTAATCTTGGCCTGCCAGGGATTGTTTCAGAGTAAACTATAGAGACAATAGACTCCATTTAAATTTATCAATAGTCAGAGTCCCAGGCGATAATGGTTGGAGGTCATAAAGAACTTACTTTCTGCCCAGACTTAGATTATTATGGCTGGCCCTCACATTCATTATCAATTTTTAGACTCAATTTAACATACATAAAGCACAAGTTCCATCTGTATAAGACCAATAACTTATAAACTTTAAACAAACTTTACTTAAATCATTATCTATTAACATAATTAAGAGAAATTAAGAGATGCTGTCTAAAGATTAATTTTCTAAACAATTGTTTGGATAATTTAGTTATTGTAACATTATATTATACATATAAGTATATAATGTAGTCTTATACAATATTTGATATATATAAATGTACATGGTATATAAAAATATAAATAACATAATGTCATGAGCTATTGTGTTTAGCCACTTCAATCACTGTGATCTTTCTCTGCTCAAGGTTCTTTTGCGAGTAGTGCTATGAGGACTCAGTGCCATTCTTCCCAGAGAGCGATGAGTAACCAGACCAAGCAAGAGTATTGTTTTTATAATGCTTCTTTATTAATAGCTTCTATATCCAATGCATTAAGGGGGTTCACATTCTTAGCACGCATGGGAGGACCGTGATAGGCAACACAAAAACAATTGAATATCACAACTATTAATCCTACTAATCCTAATACAGGAAACCAATTCCTAACCTCCATTCAACTTATCAATTATCCATAAAATATCTCTTAACATTTCACACACTAAACATGTGCATCAGTACATTTGCGCTCTTCTCTTATCATTAGTGCATTAATCTCAGATTTAGGAAGTTCCATACTTGCGTGTAAATAGCATCATACAACCTGATATCCTCTTTAAGGATTCTTCAGTCCTGAAAAGGAGTTTTGGGTTTCTTCAGGCTGGATGCCTGACCACACTGGGCGCTTGACCACAAAGCTTATCTCTTGATGATGCAGGCTGTGTGGTCCAGCGATGTTGTGTTCTTCAGAGGCAGGGCATTCAGAGGATCTCCCTACAAGGCCCAGCAGCTGCAGCAGGACTAGCAACAAGCTGAGCACCTGCAGCGGCACTGACAGCCTGTGACGCCACCGGGCGTGCGAGGCCATCGTGATGGTGAGATGACTGCCTTGCTTCTGCCTCTCCTTTTATTCCCGTTTGAACCTGTCACCGGTCTGATCCTTCTGATAGCCAGGTGTCCTAGGCTAACGGTATCGACTGGACAGAGAAGGGTGGGTTCCTTCTCGTGTGGCAAGACTGCTTTTGTTACCAAGGTTACTCGATGCATCCTTCCCATCTGGCGGGGCCTCCAAGTGGGGAAAAATGTTCTCTTATTATTTCTCCTTAATAATTTTCTACTTTACACAGTTTTCTTACTTAATTTTCTATTTTCTATATTATACGTATCCTTATACTATAGATTTCCTGCTTTACTACACTATAGCTTCCCCCTTTTTACTCATTCAGAGGGATCTGTTTCCATGCTCATTACACATAATAGTATTATTTTAAACTTTTAAAATAAATCTATTTTACTGTAAATTTACAAATGATTAATAAATTTTTTACATAACTTATAAGTGAAAATTTGTTTACATAATTCATAAATATTGTTAATTAAAAATACAGGTTTTTGACCAATCTAAATTATTCCAATATATTCAAATAATCTTTGAAAATATTATCTCACATATTGAAAACTGTATTTATAAATATATTATTGTTATAAATAATTCCATATAAGCAAAACTATGCATTTTTTCTAGTGTCTGCTATAGAATTTATTTTAATTATGTATACTTGAAAGTCAAAAGACACCTTTATCTGTTGAAAAGAGAGGATAAATTTTCCAAGTTCCCATTTCAAAAAATAATTTCAAAAAATTTAACATCTATAATCATTGCCTCTTATAAAGCTATAGCTAAGTATACTATTTAGACACAAACTTAGTTTTCTATATTTCCTTTCAATATTTTTTAAAATATAAAACTTAAAAAATTCTCCTAATCCTAATGGAGACTCTCTTTAATTTACACACATACAAACATCTGAATAAGAAAGGGGATATTTCTGCCTTTAACCAAAATTATTTTTACAATTCCAAACTCTTATTATCACTCAAAAATGTGTCTCTTTGCTTCTTCTACAACATGGATTTTAATATAAAACACAAATAATAATAACCTGATAAATCTAACTTTTTTGCCACTTAAGAAAGGTTCTTTTTAATTAATTTTTCTTGCTTTTATTGAACTATTATTTTTCTCCACCTCTCTTCTACCCTCTTTTCTCCCCTTCTGCCCACTCATATGGTCCCCATGATTCAAATTCACTCAAAAGTTCTTGTCTTTTTCTACTTGTGTAGATTAGATGCATGTATTTCTCTCTTAGGGTCCTCTTTGTGTTTAAGTTCTCTGGGATTGTGAATTATAGGCTAGTTGTTCTTTATCTATGTCTCAAAGCCACTTATGAGAGAGTACATATGATATTTGTCTTTTTGGGTCTGTGTTACCTCAGTCAATATGTTTTCTAGATCTATCTATTTGCCTGTAACTTTCAAGATGTCATTATCATTTTTTTTGCTTTGTAGTACTCCATTGTGACTATGAAACACATTTTATTTATTCATTTTTTTTTCAGCCAAGGAGAATTTAGGTTGTTTCCAGGTCCTGGTTATGAAAAACAATGGCTCTATAAACACAACTGATCACATGTCCTTGAACACCTTTTGTGCATATATCAAAAAGTGGTATTGCTGGGTCTTAAGGTAGGTTGTTTTCTAATTTTCTGAGAAATTGCCATTCTGATATCCAAAGTGGTTGTACCAGTGTGCACTAGTACAAACAATGGAGTAGTGTTCCTTTTACCCCACTTCCTCTCAAGCATAACTTGTCATTAGTGTTTTTGATCTTGGCCATTCTTATAGGTATAAGATGGTATCTCAGAGTTGTTTTGATTTACATTTCTATGATAGCTAAAGATGTTGAACATTTCCTTAAGTATCTTTCAGCCATTTCAGATTACTCTACTAGAGTTCTCTGTTTAGATTTGCACTCCATTTTTCATTGGATTATGTGATCTTTTGATGACCAATTTTTTGAGTTCTTTTTATATTTTGGAGATCAACTCTGTGCAATGTTGGGTTGGTGAAGATCTTTTTCCATTCTGTAGGCTGCTGTTGTCTTGTTGACACTGTCCTTTGCTTTACAGAAGCTTCTCAGTTTTAGGAGGTTCCATTTATTAATTCATTTTCTCAGTGTCTGTGCTACTGGGATTATATTTAGGAAGTGGTCTCCTGTGCCAATGAGTTCAAGTATACTTCTCATTTTCTCTTCTATGAGGTTCAGTGTGCCTGGTTTTAAGTTGAGGTCTTTGATCCATTTGAACTTGAGTTTTGTGCATGGTGATAGTTATGGATCTATTTTTATTCATCTACATATTAATATACAGTTATGCCAGCACTGTTTGCTGAATATGCTTTCTTTTTTCCATTTTATAATTTTTGCTTCTTTATAAAAAATTAGGTGTTTGTCAGTGTGTGGATTCTATTTGGTTCCACTGGTCCTCCTCTCTGTTTTTATGCCAATGCTATGCTGTTTTTAGTACTGTAGCTCTGTAGTAGAGTTTGAAGTCAGGGATTGTGATGCCTCTAGAAGTTCCTTTGTTGTTCTTTTATTGTTTTGGCTATAGTTTTTTTTTTCTTTTGGTTTTTCTTTTTTTGCTTTTCCATATGAATTTCGGGATTGTTCTCTTAAGGTCTGTAAAAAAATTGCTGGGATTTTGATGAGCATTGCATTGAATCTGTAGATTGCTGTTGGTAATATTGGCACTTTTATTATGTTAATTCTACCTCCACAAGATCATGGGAGTTTTTTTCCATTTTCTGGTGTCTTTTTCAATTTCTTTCTTCAAAGATTTAAAGTTCTTGTCATACATGATTTCCACTTGTTTTGTTACAGTTTCTCCAATATATTTTATGTTATTTGTGGCTGTTGTAAAGGGTGATGCTTCTCTGATTTGGTTCTCAGCCCATTTATCAACTGTGTAAAAAAAAAAGGGGGCTACTGATTTTTTTCAAGACAATTTTGTATCTTGCTCCATTACTGAAAGTGTTTATGAGTTGTAGAAATTCCTTGGTAGAGTTTTTGGGATGGCTTTTGTAAACTATCGTATCACCAGGAAATAGTGAGAATTCGGCTTCTTCTTTTCTGATTTGTATCCCTTAGATCTCCTTTTGTTGGTTATTGCTCAAGCTAGAACCTCGTGTACTATATTGAATAGCTATGGAGAGAGTGGACAACCTTGTCTTGTTTCTGATTTCAGTGGGATCGCTGGGAGTTTCTCTCCACTTAGATTGATGTTGGCTGTTGGCTTCCTGTATATTGCAATTAATATGTTTAGATATATTCCTTTATCCCTGCTCTCTTTAAGACCTTTATCATGAAGGGATGTTGTATTTTGTCAACAGCTTTTTCAGCATCTAATGAAATCATCATGTGGGTTTTTTTCCTCAGTTTGTTTATATGGTGGATTACATTGACAGATTTTCTTATGTTGAACCATCCCTGCATCTCTGGGTTGAAGATGACTTGATCATGGTTGATGGTTTTTCTCATGTGTTCTTGGATTTGGTTTGCCAGTATTTTGTTGAGTAATTTTGCATCAATATTCATGAATGAATTTAGTGTGTAATTCTCTTTCTTAGTAATGTCTTTGTGTTGTTTGGGTATTAGGGTACTTGTAGTCTCATAAAAAAAGTGTTTGGTAATGTTCCTTCTATTTCAATTGTGTAACAGGTTGATTTGTTTTGGTATTAGTTCTACTTTGAATATCATAGAATTCTGCACTAAAACCATCTGGGCTTTTTTTTTTTTTGGTTGGAAGACTTTTGATGACCATTTCGATTTCTTTAGCAGTTATAATCTACTTAATTTGCTTTTCTGGTCTTGATTTAATTTTGGTAAGTTATATTTATCCAGAAAATTGTTCATTTTTAAAAATTTTTTTCCAATTTTGTGGAGTACAAGTTTTTGAAATGTGGCCCAATGATTCTTTGAATTTCTTCCATGGTTCTGTTGTGATGACTATTGTAGGTAGTCAAACTGATTACCTCTGGAATTAACTAAAACCCAAAAACCTTGGTATACCTATAAGGGTTTTTTTTCTTATTAAAGCTTTTGTAATGGGAAGAACCATCTATAACCATTATTATTTGATGTGATAAGATCCACATTAGCCAGCTTGGCATTGGTTTTACAAGTTTAATCTGAGCATTCAGCAGAAGCAGTTTTATTTTCTGAATTTGTGACCATTCTGGTCTATATAATGTGATCTCAGCATACACAGATAAATGATGACTCAAAAAAAAATCAAGAAAACACACAATCAAACAAAACGATCCACCTATGATCTGGATCACACCTTCTGGTAGCAGTCTACTTATGTAAGAATATTGAAGAAGAAAAACCTCTCTATTTGCTTGCTTGCCATAGCTCTGGCTATCAAATTCATTCCTTTACTAGCTTTAGAGCCTACTTCTTTGGAATTCTTATGTATACTGAAAATCTGTTGAGACATCCAGACTCGTGGACCAAAAAACTACTGAAATCTTTCCATTGGTAGACAGCCATTGTTGGAATAACTGGACCACAGCCTCTGAGGGATTCTCAAAAATCCACTTTCTACAAACACAAAAAGACTTATTCTCATTGTCCTGTTCAGGCAGAGAACCTGGAATAATGAAAGGATTTTTTTTTTTCACCTGCCCACTGAGGAAAATGTGCTGGCTCACCATGGAGCTTATAAGAGTATCATTCCTATAGCCCCATTCTCTCTAAGTATTCAACTTCCCATGCAGACTACATTTTTATTATTATTCATTTCTCAAGAGTTTGACTTGAAATTCAGAAATAAAAATCCTAGTGCAATGGAATCTATCATCCAGTTTTCTGTCTGCAGAAAAATATATCATTTTGTGTGTGCTCTGGTTCCTGGGTTGCTCTCGTGGACGTCTGAAGTGCCTTTGATAACAAGGTAAAGAGTATCCTCTGTTCTCCTGACATCAGACTGAAACCACAGAAATTTTATGTCCTAAATGTTTTTATTTTAAATATTCTGGGCAGACTTCCTGCCAAGGAGGCAGAGGGGATTGTAGTTGATGCAGGAAGATAGCTGGGCCAACTATTTGAGAGAGGGGTATGCGATATTTAAATACATATCTCTGCAAATCTGTAAAAGGTCTGGGTTTGAGTTGGAAGCCGGGTCCGAGAAACCTTGTGCTGTGTCTTTAAATACACTGTAAACCTAAGGGAGGTGTTCTTGTCACTCAAGTCTCAATAGCCAATCAGGCCTCCAAGCTGACCTGTCCGTCAAAATAAGGCAGGACATTTCCTGGAGCAAAGTTACGGGCTTGATTTTCTAGCAGAGCTGGCCCCGGAGGGTTTTGTGCTGCGCTGTGAGTGCTACTGCAGGGACCTGTGTGGAGAACATGGGTGAGCAAGAAAGCCACGACATGGTGAGCAAGAGGCTGCTGTCCCAATATGGAGAGGAGAGGATGGCGAGCCATGGGAGATGGGGCCCTCTCGGAGGCTGGGTGGGAACCTGAGGCCACAGTCAGTGTTCTCTGGGGTCCCATGTGGTCCTTACAAATTCTCAAACCCGGGAACTGGCGTCTGAATAACTTTCTCTGTGGAGTGCATCTGGGAGAAGCATTTTAAGCGTGGAGCGGTGTGTGGAAACACTGTTTTAGTCAACCCCAATGTGATTTTTTTGATGCATACGGAGAACAAGTTGCCAAACTTGGAGAGGCTTTGTTTCCCTACTATCTTCCTGTTCTGTGGTTTGCATTTAACATTTTGGTGTAAAATCCATTTGAAGTTAATTTTTTTTGGAGTCTGTAAAGGCATTCTCGCCTCAGATCCCACTTTACAACCAAGGTGTGAAGTAGAAGAGTAAAATTGTTAGTATAAAGATTCGCCAGTGCTTAGAAGATATTTAGCTGAGGGAGGGCTACCTCAAAAATTACCCAAAAATAAGTAGTATGCTAGCTAGGCCTGTTAGAGATTTGGATGCCTGGATACACATTTGTTCACCAGACTCGACCAAACATTTGTCTCTAAACCATGAAAAAGTAGACACCCCTGTTTTACAAACAGCCACTAGGCTGATCTCCATATCAAAGAACAGGCCTCTAACAAGCTGCTCAAGGGGGCACTGTCGGTCACTGTGCACATTAGGGCCTGGTGTGACATAAAGTCCCAGTTTTCTTCTATAGAAAATTATAGTCCTGCCAGGTGCACAATATGAGACTAGGTGACAGCTATGTAAAAAGGGAATGATCAAGCAAGACTTTCCATTTAGGTCCTCACTCATGGAGAAGGAACACAGCTCCTTCTCAAACCTAGGGACATTCATGCCAGAGCCAGGAACAGCCTAGTGTCTAAGCCTTAGGAGCTTTCCCAAGGCCCAGTGTTATGGAGAATAGAATAGAGCTCCTTAATTGAAACCAGGTTTAAGCTTGGGAGAGATGGTGATGGTCTGGAGCCAGTGAATTTGTGGAGAGGTTCTTCAGATCCTTAGAATCCAACTCTTCCCATCTCCTGGAACTACAGTTATCATTTCCAAGGCCACTGTGGGTGTAGTCCATAATATTTTTAAGATATCCTGTGTGCCCCTGTGCTGCATTATTTGATTATCCTTCTCCTGGGTTTCTCCCATTGTATAATAATTCCTGCTGATTGCATAGAGGCTCCTAGTTCCTTTGATAGCCTCCTAGAAATAGTACACAAGAAGCTATTCCTCTTAGGAAGCTTCCTTGGAAGAAGACATAGCTTATGCAAGACTCCTCTGCCTCAGCTTTTACCTTTTTTTTTTTTGTTCTATTTTCCTATCTTTCTCACCTTCTGGCAGCTCCACCTCAGGGCCTCTCAGTAAAGCATGACCTGCTGTTTCAGGTCACTGATGTACTTATGAAATAATTATGGTAATGTCTTTACTGTGTAAGTCTCCCGTTTGCCTAACTGGGTAGACTTACAGTTTCCTGTCACTATTGAATCTTCAAAGTGTAAGCTAGAGTCTGAACCTAAAAGAAACCTAAGGGATGTCTGCATATGTGGACTGTGAAATTTGTTCTAGGCTCTCTCCTCTTTGGAATTTTTCCAGAGTTGGTTTCTCTCTATCATTACAGATATTTCTCTTTATTAATCTCATAAGTGTGTGGAATGATTTCTCCCTGTGGAAAGACTTATCTAGAACAGTTGCTCTTCCAGCCTTTTAGAAAAATGTGTCTGAGACAAGATCTCTAAATTTTACATAGGTGACCGTAATCCCAGGCTTTCTCGGTCAATGACCTCGCTGTCCTTTTGATTACACTTGCACTATTCCTAAATTAAATGACTGTGTGACCTCAGACTTTTTAAATTATCCACTTGAGTCATATACTCGAGTATTCATTTCAGTTGCAGAAGGATTTGCATGTGTAACATGGTTTGTGCCTTCAAAATAGAGTAGAAAAAATAGTTTATTGAGCACATTGCAGGGGGAAATGTGAGAAAATCAGCTGCTGGAGTTACTAGTATGAAACAGGCAGGACCTGATTGTGGCAATGTGGTAGTTTCAATGTAATTGGCTCCTATAATCTCATAGGAAGTGGTACTAGTATAAAGTGTGGCTTTGTGGGAATGGGTATGGTCTTGAAAGAGGTGTGTCATGGGGAAAGGATGGGCTTGGAGCTTTCCTCTGCTCTGGATACTGCCAAGCATGCCAGTAGAATACCCGTGGCCTGCATATCAAGTTGTAAAACATCATCCTGCAAACATTTCATGCTGCAAACCATGATGATAATGGATTTAACCTCTGGACCTCTAAATGAGCCACTCTGACTAAATGTTTTATTATAAAGGTTATGATGCTCATGTTGTCTCTTCACATCAATAAAAATCATAACTAAGTCAGGCAGTTTTAGTAATAATTTTTAAATTCCAGAATGTATTAATTCATGTTATTAGAATGAAGACAGACCTGATTTGTGAGTTTAAGAAGGTTAGCTTGAGTCAGTAATACTGAATTTCCAATTAGGTAACTGTCCTGTGCAGATGTGTTCAATCCTGCTTGGCACAGTTAATTCAGCTCTGTGGATTAGAAACAGGCCATTGACTGTAACTCTGGATGTCAGGTTCCAGATCTTAGCAGCCATCAGGGGGGCATGTGAGCAATATCAATCTGTCACTTCTTAGTGGGGTTACAGCTAAAAGGGAATGACCTACTATTTTTCTAAGTCAATATCCCTGAGGTCTATCTTATTGTTATTAAAATAAATTACTTTTATCTTTTCAAAAAGCTCATTATTTGTATTTTAGAGGCTTGTTTTTCATTATTTCTATGCAATTTTGTGTTTTCCAGTTGTTGCTATCTTTATGTTTGTGTTTCGGCCACTTAAGTGATTGATAGGGTTAATACACTAGTTTTGGGTTTTTCAAAGTTTTTCATATATTTTTGTACCTTTGTCTTAATTAGCATCACCTGTCAACATGATGTTGCCTACAATCATCTGAGGGAACGTCACTTGAGGGCATGCACACTCAGAACCACTAGTTCCTATGCCTGTGAGAGATTGGGTTGATTGATGACTGATGTAGGAAGGCTCCTCCACTGAGTGGCAATACTCATTAGCAAGTGGAACTTGACTGGATAAGAGAGTGAGCTGAGCATGAGACAGTTACCAAGGGAGAGAGAAAGCTAAGAAAAACATTTCCCCATGGTTATTTTTACTGCAGCTGCTAACTTTAGTTTCTGTCCTAAGCTTCCAAGACGATGAATTGTGATGTCAGTATCAGTCAAATAAACCCTGAGATGCTTTTGTTTAGAATTTAATAACAGAAGGTAACTAACAAGTTATAACAAAATATGGTAGATCAGAGTGATGTTATTACTGCAAAGAACCTGGGATTGATGACTTTTGAAGGATTGTTGAAGATATTAGGGTTTTAGATGGCTAAATACCTAGAAAATTATACACAAGGCAACAGCGGTTATTCTTATGGAACTGGGAAGATGGGAGGGTTGGGAGTAATGCAGACTGTGAAGGTTGAACTCATAGGAGCTCAGTGGGAAAAACTCCATGAAAAATTAAGCTGGAGATCATTTTTATTATATTTTTGCCCTGAATAATTCTTACTTTCTCCATTACCTGAGAAATTGAGTAAGCCAAAACTCATAACTAAATGGCTGTCTTCGTAGATAAAATATTGGTTCTGTTGGATGATTATTACTGGTGACTCATTCAAGCCTATAGTGAAAAATGAAACAAGTGGGACAGAAAGAAAAGAAAAGTCTGTTTGGTAGAGAAACAAGCACTGGGTAGTTTCAGATGGCAGCCCGGTGGAGAAACAGGCAGAGACTTTCAAGTAGATTGTCATCATTAAAGAAAAGCCCTTGCTCTAGAGTGGAAGCCTAGCAAGGTGCTCTTAAGAATAAGATTCCATTCTTCCAAATATTCAGATGATGGAAGGAGTAAGGAAAGTGATTCCTAGTTCCAGGAATCAACTTCATTCAAAACCTACTGCAACTTTTGTCCATGCAACTCTGGTAGGGTCCATCCCAACATAGAAGCCAAACTTGGCATGATCGTCCATGTTGTACTGGTTCTGGGAACAATAAAGATGCCAAATGTAAAGGTAATGGATTCTTCCTCTGTGGGTTCAGTTCAGCACTGGTGAACCCATCTGTGTTTGACAGGGTCAGAAACCTAGTGAGAAAATATTTTCTGGGTATAAAAGTTGGAATTCTTTTCCTTCTATTCCTAGTATTTCAAGGTTTGATGTATTTATAGTCTTCCAGATTTCATGGATGTTATGTTTGAGGAGTGTTTTAGGTTTTAAATTTTCTTCTATAATATTCTAAACACCAGAGATTCTCTCCTCTATATCCTCTATAATTTTGGTGAAGGTCGCTTCTGTAATCCCTGTTCTCTTACCTAGATTTCTCATTTCCAGTATTCATTGAGTTTATGCTTTTTATTGCTTTTATGTCCATTTTCAGGTCTTGACTGGTTCTGTCCATTTCCTTTGGCTGTTTTATTTCTCCTTGGTATTCTTCAAGGAATTCATCCATTTTCTGCAATATTTTATTTATCTTTTTATTGCCTTCTTTAAGGGATTTATTCACATCCTCTCTCAGGACCACTATTACATTTATAAAGTTTGTTTGAAGACCTTTTATTTGTGTTTCTGCTGGGTTGGAGTATTGATGGCTTGTTGTAGTAGAATAGCTGGGCTCTGGTGGGAATATAATGCTCTGACTTTGGTTTGTCTTCTTAAGTTAACATCTCTGTATCTGGGTTTGGGTTGATTATGAGTCTAGGTTCCTATTTCTCCTTTAGTCTCTTTAGAATGGGTGTTTTATTCTTTGGTTTCTATTTGTTCTTCTCTCTGTTCTTCTGGTCTGTGTGGTTTATGGATCAACAGAGGTCCCCCATAAACATGTTTGGTACTAGAAACCTGGTGTCAGGCATGGCCTTTGTTTTCTCGAGGTGTCTTTGTGTGCAAGTTGGTGGCTGAGAAAATGTGAAGGGGGGATGTGAGGAGAGTAGTATTGTGGACTATGACAGAGGGAATGTCTGTGGGCAGGTGGCCTACATGAACTTCCAGCTGCTGGTGTATCTGTTGTTCAAACAGAGCATTTGCACCCATGTCAGGGGCTAAAACACAGTGATAAGGAGGCAAGTGGGATTTGGATTAGTTTTGGGGGAGGTACTCACAGAGTGGAGGAGATCCATCAGTGGGCAGTCTACCTGGGTTTACAATAGCTTGTGTGGACTCTGTTTCATCAGGGAGTCTTAGTTTGAGTTTACCTACCTCTTCTTCAGGCTGGTCTGGCCTGTTCCTAAGCAGGGAATTTACACCCAGTTTCGGTGTGGAAATATGGCTACGTGGGTGATGGTTGGAGAATTGTTATGGGATTGTGTCTGTGGGAACTGAGGAGTGGGGGAGTTTCATGGACTGCTGCCCTGATTTTCTGGCAGATGTGGTCTGTATGTGAGTATGGGATGACTGCCCAAGTTGGGGCTGGAACACAGGCAGCCATGTTTCTCTCTTTCTGGAGGGGAATGTATCCTGTGCTCTTGTATGTCTGAGAAGTTTACTTTGTTTATTGATTTTAACAGATGTCACAAGATAATATTTTGTCTTGAGTATCTGAGGGGACTTTGGATATTTTAACATTGTTGGGGCTGTTAAACATTGTGAGGATCATGAAGTTAAACTAAAAGCATTTTCATTTCTTTTTGTTTATTCTCTTTATTTATTCTTCTCATACAGTACATCCTGACCACAGCCTCAACTTTGACTACCCTTCCTATTCCCCAACCTTCTCACTGCCCCAGATCCACAGTTCCTTTCTTTCCCTTCAGAAATGGGAAGCCTCCCAGGGATGTCAACTGAACATCATGACAAGATACAATGAGACTAGGCACAAACCTTCATATCCATGCAGGATTAGGCAATCCAGGAGGATGAGAGTCCCAAGAGCAGGCAAAAGAGTCAGAAACAATCACATTCTTACTGTTAGGAGCCCCACAAAAGACTAAGCATTAGAACCATAATGTGCAAGGGGAGGATAGGACTCAGACTCTGCTAGATCCATAATTGCTCTGTCAGACTCTTTGAGCCCTTATGATCCTTGCTTAGTTGATCCTGTGAGTTGTGTTTTTCTGGTGTCCTTGACATCTATGGCTTCTAAACCCCCCCCCCTACAAATTTCTGCATTCTTCCAAGTGCTTCAGCTAGTGTTTGGGTGAAGTTCTGTGCATCTGCCACAATCATTTGTCAGAGGAAACTCCTCTGATGACAATTAGGCCAGGAAGCAATCTATGATATCAGAGTAATTCTAGGAATCATTATATCTCCCATTATTTTCTTTTTCATTACTTGTATTTTGTTCTGTCTAAATCTCTGAGCCATCCAACCTCTTCTTCCTTGCCATCCAGGCAGTCTTAGTCATGGGTTGCCTCTTTTGGCTTGGGCCTCAAATTAGTCTAGGCACTGGTTTGCCTGCACAGTAACTTAAGCCACCAATTCCCTGGTATATCTTCCAGACAGCACAAGTGTGTGTCAAATAAATTATCGCTGGCTTTCTGTTCTAGTCCCACCACTGAGAGTTATATGTTATTACAGAAAATGACTGGTGCAGGCTCCATATTCTTAGTTATTGGGAGCCCACACTAGGGTCACCATCATATTTTGTAGAAAGTTTCTACTACACTATGTTTCTACATCAACCGTGAAAGCTTTCCTATTCCAGTCATTTCTCAGTGTTTTATTTCCCTCTATCCCTCCATTGCTGCCATAATGCTTCCTTGTAGTAGGAGCTGCGGGCTGCGTTCCTGCCGCTCGGCTCCTGGCTGTCTGGCTAGCTTATGCCCCGAAATAACAACTCACAAATTGTATTCATTTAAACACTGCTTGGCCCATTATATCTAGCCTCTTCTTGGCTAACTCTCATATCTTGCTTAACTCATATTTAGTAATCTGTGTAGCACCACGAGATGCGCTTACTGGGAAGATTCTAGCCTACGTCCATCCTGGGTCAGAGCTTCATTGTGTCTGCCCTGGAGAGGAGTGGCATGGCGTCTGCCTCACTTCCTCCCAGCATTCTGTTCTGTTTACTCCACCTACCTAATTTTTTGTCCTATCAAGGACCAAGGCAGTTTTTTTATTAACCAATGACCTACCTCCATCACTTCCTGTTGGTGCTCCCAGTCCTCCCATAAAATCTAGTCTATTTCCTCTTCCCGTGGGAAATCATTGCATCCCCTGCTACAGCCATCCTTGTTACTTACCCTCTCTGGGTTTGTGGATTGTACTGTGATGATTCTTTATTCAACTGTTAATATGAACTTAAATGTGAGTATATATTATGCTTGTCTATGTGGTTCCAGATTTACTTCCTCATAATAAAGAACACAAGAAAGTAGACATCAATAACTCAAATAATCCAATAATAATGTGATACAGATCAAAACAAAGAAGTTTAAATAGCTGAATTTAAAATGGTTTGAAAACACTTAAATAAATGTTTGTCATTAACCATCAAGAAAGTGAAAATCAAAACTACTTTAAAAATTCATTGTATACCTGTCAGAATGGCTAGGATCAAAAACACAAGTGTAAACTCATGCTGACAAGGATGTGGAGCAAAGGGAACACTCCTCCATTGCTGCTGGGAATGCAAACCTCTATAGCCACTATGGAAATCAATATGGCAGTTCCTCAGATATTTGCAAGTCTATCTACCTCAAAACTCAGCCATACCATGGTAGTAGTTTGAACATAGTTGACATCCATAATCATGTAGTGAGTGGCAGGAGTGGAAGTTGTGGCCATTTTGGTGTGGACGTGGCCTTGTTAATAGGAAGTATGTCAGATACTTCCTCTTGCCTCTGAGTCAACATCAAAGTACTCAAAGCTTCAGCATCACATCTGGGTGACTGTTTACATGCTCCCAGACATGCTGATAATTGACTCAACCCCTGAAATTTTAAATGACTCACCTCTATGAAATGTTTTCATTATAGGAGTTTGAATGGTCAGGGTGTCTCTGCATGGAAATTAAAACCTAATTAAAACAGAATTTGTCTGCATCCTCTGATAGACCTGGAACAGTTTGTGGTTCTTCTGGTTTGCACTAGGATGCCAAAGAAAATGCTCTCTGTGCTTCCTGTCTGTCTCTGGGGCAGTCCAGATTGAATTGGAGAGTACATGTAAAAAAAAAAAAAATAGAATTTGTTCCCAGGGAGTATTGCTGAGCTAGGCCTGACCATACTTTTGTTTGGAATTAATATGGACTTTGTGGTTTTGGCTTAGGAATAACATAGAATGCATTAAACACCCCATACTGGGTCATACCAGGAGGAGCGTGGGTGACAGTGACCTCAATAATGATGTAAAATATCGGGAGCCAGCTCAAGAGATTTCAGAGTACGATTTTAGTATATTACTGAGAAATAATTCTTTTAATATTGTGGTGATGGAAGTGCGTGAATTTTGCTTTGTTTTAAAGAACCTCCCTGGGGGCTGGAGAGATGGCTCAGAGGTTAAGAGCATTGCCTGCTCTTCCAAAGGTCCTGAATTCAATTCCCAGCAACCACATGGTGGCTCACAACCATCTGTAATGGGGTTTTGTGGCCCTCTTCTGGCCTGAAGGCATACACACAGACAGAATATTGTATACATAATAAATAAATAAATAAATATTAAAAAAAAAGAACCTCCCTGAGGCTAAAGTGAGGAGTTTTTGATTAATTGCATTGGAAGAAGAAATCTCAAAACAGCCTAGAATAGACTTTGTCATGTAAATATTAGTGGTAACTTTATGAAGATATATAATGTAAGGAGCAGCTGAGCAAGGAAAAATACTTGGGGAAAAGACGCCCCCTCCCCCCAAAGTAGAATGTTGCTAAATTTGCTGTTCAAGGACATAAACAGATTAAGAAATGGAATGAAGGGAGTGGGGAATAAAGGGGGTGTTGGCACTTGCCTTCAATCCTAGGACTCAGAAAAGAGAGGCAGACTTATCTCTGTGAATTCAAGGTCAGCCTGGTCTACAGAGCAGTGTTCAGGACCACCAAGCTTAGGCAGTGAAAGAAAGAAAGCTAGTGAAGATGTAATTAAATAAGGGACCATGTTCGAGTCCCAGTGAGCAGCAGAACCTGACAGCTTTGGTCTTGTGGTTCTGACTTAAGTCTTAAGGATTGGAGAAATGTGTTTAGATCCTCTGGTTCTGGTTAGCTGGGGCTGAAGTATCAGCTGTGATGAGCAAGTTATCAAAAGTATTTAAGCAAAATTTTACTCGATTCTGGTTGGCTAGAGCTAAGAAATCAGTGGTAATTAAGGGACCAGCATCACCGATGTGAAAATGTCTGGGAAGTATTTCCTAAGAGCACAGAGAAATGGTCTTTCAGAGGTAGCCAAGATTGTACCTCATGCTGGTAGATGGACTTGGTAATGTGTGTCACCCAAGTGGTACAGGTTTTGAAGGTATGGATGGATGTGAGGCATGTCACTGTGAGAGGCCAGGAAAGACCGTAAATGAAGGTGCAGTCTCATTGGCAGTTGAATGCCTGCCCAGGACCATAAGGGTCATGCTGGTCTGGGAGAATTGTTTGTATTCTGTCAATCATGTTTTAAATAAATGCTGATTGGCCAGGCAGGAAGTATAGGCGGATCAACCAGACAGGAAGCAGAGTCGAAGCAATGAAAACAGGAAAATTCCAGGAAAGAGGAAGCCCATTCCTCCGATTCCTGCCCAGGGCACCAAAGAAGCAGGATGTGACCTGCCCAGCTAAAAAAAGGTACCAAGCCATGTGGCTAACATATACTAGAATAATGGGCTATATAAGTTATAAGAGCTAATATGAAGCCTAAGCTAATGGGCCAGTTTATAATCTTATTGCAGACTCTCTGTGTGATTTTCTCTGGGACTAAACAACTGGGGAACTGGGCAGGACAACAAGCCCGGCCCTAATGTTACATCATGCCAAAAAGTTTAGATGTGGCACCCTGAGGTGACCCTGTGAGAGACTACTGTTTAAAGTGCAGCCCAGTTGCAACAGAAGCCCCCAGTGTTTTGGAGAGGCCAGCACTGTGAGATGATGAGCAAGAACATCAGTGGTAGTGGAATTGAGTCATCCAGAGTCTAGAAGACCAGGTGTGTGGACTCCAGATGGCAGAGTCAGTGTTTTGACACAAGACCTGTGGAGTAGCCTGGAAGATCGTAAGTGGATCTTAGAGATTGGAGGGATAGAATTTTTTTAATTATGCAAGATATTAGAGATGTCAGGGTCTTTGGCTACTTGCTGGGGTGAGCTGCTAATGGGGCCCAAGGAAAAGAAGTGTGGCAACAAAGCTGAACACAATTGGAGACCTAGAGAGCCATTGTACCTAGAGTTAGGTATCACTACATTGATTTTTTTTTTCTTTTTTGTTTCTTGTAATTGAATCTACCCTAGTGCCCTGAGCCATCCATCTTCTGATTTCTGCCCATCTAGGTATTCATCCTGGCAACCTTGGGTTTCAAATTTGGCCAGTCATTGGTTTGCTACTACACCAAACTTGAGCCACCATTTTCCTGGTATATCTTCCAAACACAACAAGTGTATATCATATATTTACTGGTTGCCTAGGTTTTTTTAGTCCAACCACTGGGAGCTGTTTGTGATTACAGAAGATGGCCAGTTCATGCTCCATATTCTGAGTTACTGGGAGTCCTCACTAGAGTCACCTGTTAGCTTGTAGAAGGTTGCTGCCACACTGTTTCCACATCACCTCTGATCCTTCCTTTTCTTGCCCTGAGTACACCCACAAAATCTAGTCTATTTCTTCTTTCCCTTGAGTATCCAAGCACCCCCTGCTACAGCCATCCTTGTTACTTACCCTCTCTTGGTCAGTGGATTTTTCTGTGATTATTCTTTCTTCAAAGGCAATATCCAGTAAGTATATATCATCTTAGTCTACATAGATTGAGTTTACTTGCTCAGAAAGAAAAAAAAAACTCAAGAAGCTACACATCAGCAAATTAATTAACCAAATGAAAATGTGGTACAGATCTAAACAAAGAATTCTAAATAGATGACTCTAAACTGGCTTAGAAACCCTTAAGTAAATGTTCAACATCCTTAGCCATCAATAAAATTTAAATCAAAACAGGTTCAGAGTTCATCCTACACCTGACAGAATGGGTAGGTTCAATAACAGAAATCACGACTCATTCTTACGAGGTTGTGGAGCAAAGAGAAGACTTCACCATTGCTGCTGGGAATGAAAATCTGTACAGCCCCTGTGGAACTCAACGTGGCAGCTCCTTAGATAACTGAGAGTCCATCTACTTCAAGACTCAGCTTTACCACTGCGGCAGTTTGAATGTAGTTGGCCCCCATAGTCTCCAATGGGGTGGCAGTAGTAGGAGGTGTGACTGTTTTGGACTGGGTATAACCAAGTCATGTCATTATCATGAGTGTTATGAGAGACTCACATTGAAACAAGTCAGGGAGTGTTCTGGCCTATGACAATCATGAATTTAGACTAAATACTTTTTCATCATGAGATGACTGAACATTTAGGTATCTGGATCAGAATGTAGTTGAATGAAGAAAAAGCTCTCATATAGGATGAAGTATTTGAACACTTCTTTTTTCTTGGTGTCCTTCTTTGTTGTATATGTGTAATATTAGGAGCCTTTTGGATGAAATTTCACATTGAAGATTGGATTTACATGTCTATAGCCTCAACCCATTTCTGGTTATGTGTGTCCTGCTGCCAGGACTTCACCACCATTATCGATGGTATCACTAAATGACAAAGCATGCAGTTGAAGCAATTGCTATTCACTGTTAATCCTTTTTGCTCTCCTGATTTTTATTTTAATTTTTTGTTTTTTGCTTTGTTTTTGAAAGAATGATTTTCTGTGTACCTCTGGCTGTCCTGAAAGTAGCTCCCTAGACCATGCTGACCTCAACTCAGAGATATAAATGATTCTGGCTTCAATACAGAGGGATGAATGATGGGCCAACATGTTTGTCTTTATGTATTTTTTATTGACTGGGGTTCTTGGAATGTAGATTTTTGTACATTCCAAGCATTTGCTGCTATGCTGAACTTCACTACATCTTAATTTGAAGTGTGGTAGAGGGTATCATTCTCTTTCCTAGGATAGCAGTATTCACAGCATTAATACCTGTGTCTTCTGAATCACTGAATTGAAGGTGTGTTATATTCTACCTGCCTTTTTTCTTTATTCAATTCAAAGAATATGAGTTTTTTTCTATATGCACGGGTATTTACCACATGTGTGCCTGTTCCACATATTGGTCAGTAGAGGCCTTAGAACCCACAAAGTTGAAGTAATGGTTAATTATAAGTCCCCATGTGTGTATTGGCAATTGAGTCTACCCAACTATATGCAAGACCGTTTAAGTGCAGGGACACCTCTCCTTCCCCATGTTATTATGATCAACATTTACAGTGCTGATGTTTTCTTTGTTTCCTTTGTAACTGTTTAAACAGGCTCTCCCTTTAGTAAGATCTTACTATGTTACAGTTTAAACTGGACCACAGCAGGTTCTGGAAGATGAATGCAGATGGAGAGTGAATGCAAAACATTTGTAGAACTTCAATAAATCCTCTGATTTCTTTTTACATATTTTGTTTAAATGACTTTTTTTGGGAGGAGACCAAGTTTTCCTAATTTGTAACTCTGAATAAAGTGTATCTCACTGCTTAGGCTTTGGCTGGCACTCAATTTAATTCATTTGCTTTTCATCAAGTGCTGGTATTAAAGGCATGAGTCAATATACCCACGTTTCCCATCTTATTTATTTATTTAGTATACAATATTCTGTCTGTGTGTATGTCTGCAGGCCAGAAGAGGGCACCAGACCCCATTACAGATGGTTGTGGGCCACCATGTAGTTGCCGGGAATTAAACTCAGGACCTTTGCAAGAGCAGGCAATGCTCTTAACCACTGAGCCATCTCTCCAGCTTCCTTCCATCTTTTTTCTAGTTAATAATTGTCCTTACTATTTCTCTGAAGTGTTCTTGTTAGTGTTTTTCTGCTGGTTGTCTCTGTCTGTAGGCCTGTTCATGGCCATTTCTTTCTCAAGGATGTATGCTATGTAATGGACAAAGGAATGGCACCTGAGCCTCCACATCAGTTTCTTTCTAAAGTAACTTGGTGATTACACTATAATGTCTATTTCATGAAAGAAGTGTAGGAAGTCCCAGAATTAGATAAACATATTACTGTATAAGAAGTATCCATTTACATTGTCAGGATCACACTTTGTTTTACTGTTGGTTGGATTATTCTAGAAGGCAGTGACCTATGAAGATGTGCGCATTGACTTCACTCAGGATGAGTGGGCTTTGCTCAGTCCTTCTCAGAAGAGTCTCTACAAAAATGTGATGCTGGAGACACGCACAAACCTCACAGCCATAGGTAAGACTGTGAACTTTCCTTCACATTTTAAAATAAAGGGACAACTGTTTTGTTTATTGATTCTCTTGTGTAGTTTTCTTTGAGAAAGAATAAAAATGAGCTGAATAACTAAGCCATGGTTAAGATATTAAATTTTGCACAATTTCCAATAATATAGCATACATTTTCCTGTTACTATATTTTAGGCTACAGTTGGGAAGACCATAATTCTGAAGAACATTGTCAAAGTGCTAGAAGACACAGGAGGTAATTTTCATGTGCAACTTGATACAAATTTTCCTTGAAGAAATTGTAATGTGTCCTGGCAGATTTGAAACAAAGCAACAGTGAAAATAAGAACAGCTAGAGATATATTGATCATTATCAGTTTCTCACAAAATCATATACTTCCATGTCCGGTACTGTTCTGTGTTTCTAAAGCATTCCTCTAAAAAAAGAAGACAGGAAAACAATGCCTTAACTGATGCCACCACTTAATTCATAGCCCCAAGAGAATTTTGCTATAGAACTGCCAATTCATTTAGTTTCATACCACTCTGACATTGCTCAAGGCATATACATTGAATAGATGATAAGTATCTGACCAAATCTGTCTAAATAACAGTCTTTATTGAAACAAGTATTTACTCATATACTTGTGACTTTGCTAACTTTATTGAAAGTGTGAGTTTATGAGTCAAAAAGGCTCTTGTGAAGAAATCTTAATCCATATACCACATGCATGAGAAACATTAAGTCATCAGAGCAATGCATGTGGTAAAACTTTTACATGTGCCAATTATCTTTGCAGGCATGAAAGAAGCCATAATGGAGAGAAACGCTCTGAATATACTCAACGTGGTAAATCCTCTGCATGTTACAGACATCCTCAAAGGCATGAAAATAACCATTCTGCAGAGAAACCGTGTGATGTTATTCAATATGATGAAGCCTTTGCAGGTACCAGTTGTCTCCAAAAACATGCTGGAGAGAAACACTATGAATGTAACCAATTCAGTAAAGCTCTTGCCAGTCATGGTAAGCTCCAAAAACATAAAAGAAAATATAGTGTAGAGAAGCCCTTTGAATGTAATCAGTGTGATAAAGCTTTCTCACAACCCTCTAAACTCCGAAGACATAAAAGAACACATAGTGGAGAGAAACACTATGAATGTACTCAGTGTAGTAAGGTCTTTGCAAGTCAATATGATCTTCATGTACATAAAAGAACACATACTGGAGAGAAACCCTACTCATGCAATCAATGTGGTAAAGCCTTTTCACAGAAAAGTCATCTCCGAGTACATGAAAGAACACATACTGGAGAGAAACCCTATGAATGTACTGAATGTGGAAAATTCTTTGCAGATCACAATAATCTTCAAGTTCATAAAAGAACACATACTGGAGAGAAGCCCTTTGCATGTAATCAATGTCATAAAACATTTTCACAGAAGAGTAATCTTCGTGTACATCAAAAAACACATACTGGAGAGAAACCCTATAAATGTACTAAATGTAGAGAATTCTTTGCATATCATAATGATCTTCAAGTACATGAAAGAACACATTCTGGAGAGAAGATTTTTGCATGTAATCAATGTGATAAAGTCTTTTCAAACAATAGTAATCTCCGTTTCCATCAAAGAACACATACTGGAGTGAAGCCCTTTGAATGCAATCGATGTGGTAAAGCTTTTTCACGACGCTCTAAACTCCAAATACATGAAAGAATACATACTGGAGAGAAACCCTATGAATGTACTGAATGTGGTAAATTATTTGCATATCTCGATAATCTTCAAGTACATAAAAGAACACATACTGGAGAGAAGCCCTTTGCATGTAATCAGTGTGATAAAGCATTTTCACAGAAGAGTAATCTCCATGTACATGAAAGAACACATACAGGAGAGAAGCCCTATGAATGTAATCAGTGTGGTAAAGCCTTTTCATATGTTAGTGTTCTTCAATATCACCAAAGAACACATACTGGAGAGAAACCTTATAAATGCAATCAATGTAGTAAAGCCTTTGTATCTTGTAGAAGTCTCCACATCCATCAAAGAACACATGCTAAATAGAAACCCTACAATTTTAGTCAATGTGGTAGAGACTTTGTATGTGTCATCAGGCTTTAAAATCTTGAGAAAAAAATCATATTGCAGAGAAATTCTTCTTTTTTCTTTTTTGGTTTTTCAAGACAGGGTTTCTCTGTAGTATTGAAGTCTGTCCTGGACCTTACTCATAGGCGAGGCTGGCCTTGAACACACAGAGATTTGTCTGTCTTGTCTCTGCCTCCTGAGTGCTCAATTAAAGGGTGTTCCACCAGCGTCTGGCCAGAGCAACTCTTTAAGTGCAATCAGTGTGGTAAAGTTTTCCTCCTCTTGGTAGTCTTTATACAAGAGTAAAACTTTTAGTGGTTGATACGTCTATTAAAGCCTTTGCATATCACAGTACAATTTGAGGTACTGAGAAGATTCATACTAAAGGGAATGTGACTATAAATGTTTTGGAAATATCTTCAGCCAGCACACATTTACTTACATAAGACTGGGAAGGAAAAAACTCTAGTGTCAAATCTGTTCAAGCATCATAAGGTTTTCCTTTTATTTGCACCTACAAAATCATATGGACAGAAGTCCTGTGAATTCGATGATAAGGTAACTCTTTTTGATTTCACACTTTTCTTCAATTACATAAAACAGTTATCCAAATGAAAATTTTGTATATGTGTATGAGTGCCTCTTCTTTGTCTGTGTTATTGCATAATGTCTAAGTCAGTTTATGAAAGGGTTTAATGTAACCCTGGTTTATAGACGGTTACAGGATTACCTTGAAAGTCTCATGGCAAAAAATGTCAAACATGGCAGCTACTTTAGGAAGCCAAGAACTCACATCCTCAGCCTGTGGCATAAACCAGGAGTAGGAACTTGAAATGATGTGTGAATGTTCAGTCTCAGGCCCAACCCCTGTGACATATTTCTCCCAGGAAGACTGTATTTCCCAAATCTTCCCAAATGATGCCACCAATTGAGAAGAATGAATTTCTATAACTTCAAGTCTACATGCTTGCTTTCTCTTCCATGAGCCCATTCTTGATGCAGAAAAACTCTATAAGTAAGCCTTTAAATGCCTCAACACCTGGGTTACAGGAATGAATACCTATAGGAGAAAAAACATTCATGACTGAAAATTTGTTTGGAAAAGATTTGATTTCATTTGAATTATGGATGTCCATGTGTCTTTGTGTGGTATGCGAATGTTCGTGCTTCTTAGCAAATAGGATAGACCCTTGTGTATTCCTCTAGCAGGAACTGCAAGAAGTTCTTAAAAACCTGACCTCCCCCCCCCTTTTTTTTTTTTGCAAATGAACTTGACATAACTGCTTGTCCATGTTTTGAGTCCTGTAAATATTTTAAATACCTACTTTATCATCTTGATATTCAGGTAGCAGGGAAGAACTCCTGCAAGAGGAAAACAAGTAAATGATTTGGCAAAGCCTTTAGACATCACAGTCGGCAGTAACTTCTAGGAACTCTTGTCTCATGTGCTCTTCATTATGAAGAAAGTTAATTATTTACTATTGTCACTCAAGACTGATGGGGCAGATCACTGCATTGTGGTTTTCACTTTGCAGTATTTGAAGTAGATATTTAAGTGTTCTATACATTTAGCAAATCCATTGAGTTAAATTTATTTTGTGGTCTTCGTATTCCTTCTGTGTCTTTTGTATATCTCCTATGGGGTTTTCCCTTAGTGATAGGTATTTTTCTGCTGAAATGTTAAGAATCAGATGCCCGTCATCTAAGTGTTACATTGCTTGTTAAAATATCAGGCAGTGTCTGTGAAAGGGTAGAGGATTGTTGTTCCTGGTTTTGTTTTTCATATCTTTACAAATTCCCTTGAAATGTTTGTTACCCAACCTAGCTTGTAGTCAGTAATTAGTTAAGGATATATTTGAACTGAGAAACCTCAAGTCTTAGTCTCAACATTTGCTGTTTTGTCAACGTATTTTAACAAAGTTAATATAAAAATACTTAATAGAGAATATAAAAAATCTTAAATACCTCAAATGTGGATTCAAACCAACCTCTACATCGGACTGGTAGAGATGTAATAATGTTGGCTGATCAGTCATCAATTACATATTTCACAGTACAGCTTGAAGTCCTAATGGAATTGCTTTCTTCTGAGGGAATTATCTATAGATGCCAGATAATATAATATCAATTAGATGTATTTGAAAAAAGCTTCTATTATATGTATGTGTAATATGATTATAGGGTTTTAGACCTGACAGTTATGTGGAGACCATAAGACAACATTGTGTGATTTTTGTCTCACTTCATATGGTGATCAAGATTAGGTTACCAGCTTTGTACACCATACACATTTCCCACTGGGCCATCACCCTGATAAGTTGAAACATTAAGTCAGTAAAATATTGCCTTCTTTTCAGATTGTAAACATGTTTTCTTTGCAGGATAGAAGAAAACAGAATTTGAATAATAAAATCTAACAATTCAAAGTGATAAACGAGTATCTCTTTTATATTCTTTTGTGTGGAATGTGTTATTTTGTGGGCTAAACACTTGTTCATAATCATTTCTCAGAACCCCAAATTAATGCTGTAGTCTTGTCTCAGGGGATAAAATTTGTGGCTGCTAACCCTGATGACTTGAGTTTCTCAGTGTATATTCCAAGTGGATGCCAGGGACCAGTGGAGCCACAAGAGGGCATTTGTAAGTGGAATTAAAGAGAGTAGTAAGCTGTCTGGTGGTTGTGGGATTCAAAGTCCGGCCCTGTGGATGAGCAGCTGAAAGACCCAAATAAATTCAGACCCCTCTAGCAGAAAGAGTACAACCAAAACTTAGCAGGGAGAGAAGAACCAAAAATCTAGGTTAGCCAGTTCAGTGACTCTGTTCCAGGAAGTAGCTGACCATAAAAGTTAGATTATAATCTTGAGAATAAGCTTGAGAAACAGGGAGTACATTGTGATTATCACTAGTATTTTCAGAACTTTCCAATGATGCCCTCCCACCCCCTTTGGGTTATTAGGTTATGGTTTCTTCCCTTAAGTACCCCTTCTCCCAGCTACTCGGGGTCGAACTCTACCCCTGCGTGGGAAATGAGTTTTGACCCCAGTGCACTGGTTCTTGTCCTGTCAATAAACCTCATGTGATTGTAGCAAGGATGGGCTCTCGTG
>NW_026068421.1:28787-31808 GCF_014885135.2 Alexandromys fortis | reverse complement strand
TTGCAGGATAGAAGAAAACAGAATTTGAATAATAAAATCTAACAATTCAAAGTGATAAACGAGTATCTCTTTTATATTCTTTTGTGTGGAATGTGTTATTTTGTGGGCTAAACACTTGTTCATAATCATTTCTCAGAACCCCAAATTAATGCTGTAGTCTTGTCTCAGGGGATAAAATTTGTGGCTGCTAACCCTGATGACTTGAGTTTCTCAGTGTATATTCCAAGTGGATGCCAGGGACCAGTGGAGCCACAAGAGGGCATTTGTAAGTGGAATTAAAGAGAGTAGTAAGCTGTCTGGTGGTTGTGGGATTCAAAGTCCGGCCCTGTGGATGAGCAGCTGAAAGACCCAAATAAATTCAGACCCCTCTAGCAGAAAGAGTACAACCAAAACTTAGCAGGGAGAGAAGAACCAAAAATCTAGGTTAGCCAGTTCAGTGACTCTGTTCCAGGAAGTAGCTGACCATAAAAGTTAGATTATAATCTTGAGAATAAGCTTGAGAAACAGGGAGTACATTGTGATTATCACTAGTATTTTCAGAACTTTCCAATGATGCCCTCCCACCCCCTTTGGGTTATTAGGTTATGGTTTCTTCCCTTAAGTACCCCTTCTCCCAGCTACTCGGGGTCGAACTCTACCCCTGCGTGGGAAATGAGTTTTGGCACCAGTGCACTGGTTCTTGTCCTGTCAATAAACCTCATGTGATTGTAGCAAGGATGGGCTCTCGTGAGTTCCTGGAGTGGGGGTGTCTTGTTATCCTAAGACTTGAGTGAGAGTTTCCCCACTCTGGGGGTCTTTCACATCCAGTGTTCTCATCTGCTGAGCCATCTATTCAGCCAAGTGAACATGTCATTATAGCAGTAAGGTGTGAGTGAAGATCCTATGTTCATCTCTACCTCACCCCTTGTAAGCCCCCCCCCAATAAATACAAGATGGAAAATAGCATCATAAACTAACTTAGACATGGTACAGAAAGATGTCTCTGAGCCCAAATCTCCACAAAGCAAGGGAAGAGTATGAAATTCTTGAGGAGAGAAACTGACAATACAAGTCTTTAAAAAGTGACTGACACTTGATAAAACTATAAAACTGAGTTTTGCCCCAAAGTGGTAAATAGTCAGCCATGGGAGACCACAAGGACCCCTGCTGGAGTTTTTTCCTCCTGTAAGGAGAGAAAGGGAACTTGCAGGCATGAAGAATGACTTTTCTGAATGTGTTCATAGTCTGCTTCCCTGATGACTCTAAAACTTTCAGTTACACATTTGAACAGTGGTGACTCCCAATGAGATGCAGATTTTTAAAGAAATTCTGGGACTTAAAGTGAAATCCCTCTAAGACTTGGACAACCAGGCATTTACAGAGAGCTGTGGAGCATTGTTAGTGGGGCTGCTTTGCACATGGAAATCAGATCAAATGGCCAGAGGGCAATCAATGCTTGTGGTGTACCTAAGGACAAGTTCACTCTACTGTTCTCTCTGAATCCTCTCAGCTGTGGTGGTTCACTCCGGTCAGATCGTCTACTTTTTTTGACAACTATATTTAGCTATCATTGACAGTTTCTTATTGACTGATACTTTCAGGTCCCCACTTGGAAGATAAAGTTCCAAAGACCTGATCATTTCAGTCCCTATAATGAGCCTGCCTCAGAGGACTAAGAAAATTCTGAAGAGAAATCTCTCCCTATGACCAACAACTAGTAAAACTGTGGACCCCATGAAATTCAAATTTGCCTAGAAATCTCATTCTGGGAAAAGACCGAGTCATCACAGTGAGAATTTCCCGACGGAAGAAATATTTACTCTTCATCTGACCGCATTGCGGGGGAGACAGGAGGAGAGAATGGGGAAGACATTTGCAGATGGGAATAATCATTATACGGCTTCATTAAATTACTTACATTTGCATCTATTTTACTTTCTATCTAAACCTGTAACCTATGGTACCCTTGTTACCTTACCTTTTTATCACTGTTTCAAATTAGTCAAACTAAATAAAAATCATGCTTTTAACTGTAATTAATCATTGGCTTTTGTCTTTTCTACTCTTTTTAGTTTCCAAAAATTTCTTACTTGAAATTTTTTTTTTTCATTTCACATACCAACACAGTTCGTTTTTTCTCTCCTCATCCTGCTTCCACCCTTCTGCCCTCCAACTCACCTCACATCCACTGCTCCGAAAGGGTGAGGCCTCCTTTGGAGATGATGCAACAAAGCCTGGCACTTTAACATGCCCCTCTCCCTATGTCAAGGCTGAGTAAGGCATCCTACCATAGGGAATGGTTTCCATGGAGCCAGCTGATACACCTGGGATACATCCTTGTCCCACTGCCAGGGACCCCTCAAACAGACCAGGGCACACATCTGTTGGCACATGCAGAGGAGGGTCTAGTTTAGTCCCATTCAGGCTCCCCATCTGTTGGTCCGGAGTCCATGAGTTCCCATTAACTTAGATCAGGTGTCTCCATAAATTTGCCCATCATGATCTTAACAACCCCACCCTCTTGTTAATATAATCTTTCCTGCCTCTTTTTGACTGGACTCCCAGAGCTCTGTCTGGTGCTTGGCTGTGGATCTCTGCATTTGCTCCTATCAGTTACAGGATGATGGGTGTGTGATAACAGGGTCGTCACCAGTTTGGTTACAGGGTAATGGCAGGTCAGGCACTCTCTCCACCATTTTCAGATTCTTAGAAATGGGGGTGGGGTAAACTTTGTAAATTGCTGGAAATTTCTCTAGCCCCAGATTTCTCCATAAACTCATAATGGCTCCCTCTATGAAGATATCTCTTTCATTGCTCTCCCACTCCATTCCTCCCCAGCTTGACCATCCTTTTCCATCATGTTCTCATCCCCTATCTTCTCCTCAGTACCTTGCCCATGCCCAGATTACCCAGGAGATCTCATTTGATTCGTCTTCCAAGGGCAATTTATGCATCACTCTGAAGATCCTCCTTGTTACCTAGCTTATCTGGATATATGGATTGTAGTCTGGTTATCCTTTTGTTTTACATTTAGTATCCACT
>NW_026068421.1:0-22861 GCF_014885135.2 Alexandromys fortis | reverse complement strand
AAAAAAAAAAAAAAAAAAAAAAAAAAGAACAATTAAATAAAGGTTTGACATCCATAGACAACAAGGAAATGCAAATCAAAACTCCTTTAAGTTTCTGACTTTCATACCTGCCAGAATGGCTAGGATCAATAACACAAGTGACAGCTTATGCTGACAAGGATGTAGAAAAGGGGAACATTACTCCAGTGCTGCTTGGAGCAGAAACCTTTATAGCCACTATAGAAATTAATATGGCAGTTCCTTAGATAATTGGGAATCTATTGACATCAAGAATGAGCTATACCACTGTGGTAGTTTGAATGTAGTTGGACCCCATAATCTCTTAAAGGGTGGCAATAGTAGAAGTGTGGTTATTTTGGAGTGAACACGCCCTTGTTAGAGGAAGTGTGTTACTGTCAGTTGTTGAAGTATCTTATTCTTAGGATACTTCCCAGTGTGACAGATAACTTCCTGTTGTCTCTGAGTCAACATATAAGAACTCTCAGTTCCAGCACTACATCTGGCTGCCTGTGTACATGTCCCAAGCCACGATGATAATTGTATCAACTTCTGTAATTGTAAGTGAGCCACCTCAATTAAGTATTTTTTTTCTTCAGAATTTCTGTGGTCATGGTGTCTCTTCACAGAAATAAAACTTAACTAAAACAAAAGTTGGTTCCAGGCACTGGGGTATTGCTCTGATAAATGTGACCATAGTTTTGGGTGGAATAAGATGGACTTTTGTACTTTGACTTAGGAAAGATATTAAATGCATTAAACACTTCATTCTGGGTCATATCAGGAGCATGGGAGACCTTGATAATGATGTGAAATGTTGGGAAACACCTCTATGAATATCAGAGTAGGATTTTTGTATGTTGCCTAGAAACCATTCTCATGACATTTTGGTGAAGGAAATTTTGCCATGGTCCAAAGAATCAGCCTGAGGCTAAAGTGAAGAGTTTTGATTAATACCCTTAGCAGAAAAAAAAAAAATCTCAAAACAGCCTAGGATAGACTCTTTCATGTGGATATTAGTGGTAACTCTACTGAAGATATATAATGAAAGGAGCAGCTGATCAGGGAAAAATACTTGAGGAGAGAGGGGGCTCTTGAAAGTGGAATGCAATTAAATCCTCTGTTCAAGGACATAAACAGATGAAGAAATGAAATAAAGGGAGTGGTGGTCTGAGTGGGTGGTGGCACATGCTTTTAATCTTAGCAGGTAGAACACAGAGGCAGGCTTGTCTCCATTAGTTCAAGGCCAGTGTAGTCTACTGAGCAAGTTTCAAGAGAGCCAAGCTTAAGCAGTGAGAGACAGAAAGCTTGTGTCATTAAACAAGTGGCCATGTTCCAGCCCTAGTAAGCAGCAGAACCTGACAGATTTGGCCTTGTGGTTCTGGTTTGAGAGCTAAGGATAGAAAAAAATATGTTCAGATCCTCTGGTTCTGGTTAGCTGGGGCTAAAGTATCAGCTGGATGATCAAGTTATCAGAAGTATTTAAGTGAAATTTTGTTTTGCTGTGTACTTGATGCTGGTTGGCCAGAGCTAAGAAATCAGTGATGAATAAGGGACCAGCATCACTGATGTGAAAATGTCTGGGATGTGTTATCTAAGATCACAGAGAAGCTGTCTTTCAGAGGTAGCCAAGGTTGTACCTCATGCTGATAGATGGAGTTTGTAATGTGTCTCACCCAGTTGGTATTGGTTTTGAAGGTTGATGGATGTAAGGTTTGGCACTGTGAGAGGCCAGGAAAGGACATCACTGAAGGTGCAGTGTCACTGGCAGTTGAATGCCCAAAACTGTGAAGTAGAGATGTGGCACCCTGAGAAGAGCCTATGAGAGACTACTGGTGAAAGTGCAGCCCAGTTGCATCAAAAGGCCCCAATGTTTTTAGATGCCAGTACTGTGAAATGATCACCGAAACAGCAGTGGCAGTGGAATTTAACCAGTCAGATTCTAGAAGACCAGCTGTGTGCACTGCAGAAGGCAGAGACAGTGTATTGACACAAGACCTGTGAAAAAGTCCAGAAGATCGTGAATGAATCTAAGATATTGGAACACTGGAATTTTTTAATTACCCAAGATGTTAGAGATGCCAGGGTCATAGGTTACCTGCCGAGATGAGCTGTTAATGAGAAGTAGAACCAGCCCAAGAAACAAAAAGTGCTGCACTCAACATAGCTGAATACAGTGGGAGACCTGGAGAGCCATTGAACATAGAGTTAGGTATCATTATATTGATTTTTTTTCTTTTTTGTTACTTGTATTTGGTTCTACTCTGATTCTCTGAGTCATCCAGCTACTGATTCCTACTGAACTATATGATCATCCTGGCAACATTGTGCTTCAGTTTAGGCCAGTCATTGGTTTGCCACTATACCAACCTTGAGCCATCATTTCCTTGTATAACTTCCAGACAGACAAGTGTGTTTCAAATATTTTAGGGTTGGCTAAGTTTCCTACTCCCACAACTGGGAGTTGTAGGTGATTTCAGAAGATGACCGTTCAGGCTCTATATTATGAGTTACAAGGATTCCTCACCAGAGTCACCCTCATAGCTTTCAGAGGGTTGCTATGCATTGTTTCAACATCACTCCTTGAAAGCTTTGCTATTCCAGTCATCTCTCCCTTTGCTTTCCTGCTCTGTCCCTCCATTTACTCCCATGATCCTTTCTATTCTTGCTGTGAATTCACCCTCAAAATCTAGTCTATTTTCTCTTCCCATGGAAGATCAATGCACCCTGTGCTGTACCCTTTCTTGCTAATTACCCTATCTGGGTCTGTGGATTGTACTGTAATTATTCTTTACTCAACAGATAATGTCCACTTACAATGAGTATATATCATGTTCGTCTATGTGGTTTGGGTTTACTTGCTGAGAAGGAAAAAAATTCAAGAAGCTACCCATCAACAAATAAATTAATGAATAAAAATGTGGTGCAGATCTAAACAAAGATTTCTAAATAGATAAATCTAAAGTGGCTTAGAAACATTTAACTAAATGCTCATAACCATCAAAAAATGTAAATTAAAACATCTTTTAGAATTCACCTTATGCCACACAGAATTACTAGATTTAAAAACATAAGGGACAACTCATTCTGGCAAGGATGTGGAGCAAGGAGAAGACTCCTCCATTGCTGCTAGAAATACAAAGCTTAAGGCCACTATCAAAATCAATATGGTAGTTCCTCAGATAATTGGGAGTTTATCTGCCTCAAGATTCTGCTATACAACTGTGATAGTTTGTATGTAAGTGGTCCCCATAATCTCCTAGGGAGTGGCACCGTTAGCAGGTATGACTTCTTAGGAATGGTTATGGCCAAATAAGTCACTATCATGAGTGTTTTAAGAAACTTGATATTTAAACATTTTAGGGACTGTCCTAGCCTATGACAATCATTGAAGTTAAACTAAATACTTATCCATCATGAGATGACTGTGAATATTCTGGGATCTGGGTCATAATGTAGTTGATTGAAGAAAAGGATCCCAGATAGAATGAAGCATTAGAACATCTGTCTCTCCTTTATGCTCTTCTTTTTTTTTTTTTTTTGTCGAACCTTTAGTGGGAGGAGTCTTTTGGATGAAATTACTCATTGGGGATAAGATTTACACGTTTATAGCCTCAATTTATTTCTGGTTATTTATGTTTTGCTGCCATGACTGTATAACTAAATGACAAAACATACAATTGACAAATTGTTATTCATTGTTAACCATTTGTGTTATCTTGATTTTTATTTTAATTTTTTGTTTTAAGTTTTATTTTTAAAGACAATGCTTTTCTGTGTATCTCTGGCTGTTCTGAAAGGAGCTCCTGAGACCATGCTGACCTGAACTCAGAGATCCACAACAGAGGGATGAATGGTGGAACAACATATTTGTTTTTATGTATTTAATATTGGCTAATGAGCCTGGAATATAGATTTTTGTACATTTAAATTATATTTTGGTATGCTGAACTTCACCTATACCTTGAATTTTGAAGTTTGGTGGAGAGTATCATTCTCTTGCTGAGGATAACAGTATCCATGACATTAAAACCTGTGCCTTCTTCATCATTACAGGTGTATAACATTCTACCTGCCTGTTATTTTTGTTTCAATTCTATTGAATGAATAAGAGTTTTTGCCTTCATTCATGGGTATGTACCGTATGTGTGCATGTTACTCAGAGTAGTCATAAGAGGCCTCAGAACCCACGAAGTTGAAGTAATGGATAGTTATAAGCCTGATGTAAGTACTGGGAATTGACCCTTCCTATCTGCAGACCAGCAAGACCTTTTAATTTCTGAGCCATCTCTCCTGCCCTATGTCATTTATAATCAACATTTATAGTGCTGATGTTTTTTGGACCATTTGTAACTGTTTAAACATGCACTCCCTTTTAGCAAGATCTTATTATGTTACAGTTTAAACTGGGCCATTGCAGGTTCTGGAACATGAATGCAAATCTAGAGTTAATACAAAACTTTTTGTAGGAACCTCAGTAAAAACATCTGATTTCTTTTTACTTTTTTTTTTGTTTGAATGATGTTTTTTGAGTGGAGAAGATGTTTTATTATTTGTAACTCTGGCTTACCTGTACTCACTGCATAGGTTTTGATTGGCACCCAACTCAATTTAATTCATCTGCTTTTACATTGAGTGCTGGTATTAAAGGCATGAGAAAATATACCCAAGTTTCCTATCTCTTTTCTAGATAATAATTGTCCATACTATTTCTCTGATGAATTCTCAGTAGCATTTATCTGTTTGCATATCTCTCTCTCTGTATGTGTGTTCACTGGCACTTCTTCTTCAAGGCTGTATCCTATTTAAAGGGCCCAGAAATGGCACATGTGAAACTCCTTCCAATTCATTTTCCTTCTAATGTGACTTGGTGCTTCCATTATAATGCCTTCATCATGGAAGAAATGAGGGAAGCATCAAAATTATATGAATATATTATTTGAAAGAAGTATCCAGTTACAATGGCAGAATCACACAGTATTTTATCATTGTTTGGATTATTCTAGAATGCAGTGACCTATGATGATGTGCACATTGACTTCACTTTAGATGAGTGGGCCTTGCTCAATCCTTCTCAGAAGAGTCTCTACAAAGATGTGATGCTGGAGACGTACAGAAACCTCACTTCTATAGGTAAGACTGTGAATTTTCCTTCACATTTTAAATTAAGAGGACAACTGTGTCTTGGTTATTGATACTCTTGTGTATTTGATTGAGAAAGTGTAAGAATGAGGTAAATAACTTAAGATATTAAATTTTGAACAATTTCCAATAATATATCATACATTTTCTGGAACTATATTTTAGGCTACAGTTGGGAAAACCATAATTTTGAAGAACATTGTCAAAGTGCTAGAAGACATGGAAGGTAATTTTTTTTTCTGAGACAGGGTTTCTCTGTAGCTTTTGGAGCCTGTCCTGGAACTCCCTTTGTAGACCAGGCTGGCTTCAAACTCATGGAGATCCTCCTACCTCTGCCTCCCGAGTGCTGGGATTAAAGGCGTGTGCTACCACCACCCGGCTATGGAAGGTAATTTTTATATGCAGCTTGATATGAATTTGTCTCTGAAAAAATTTGTCCCAGAAGAGGTAAAGAAAAGCAACAGTATTAATAAGCTTAACATATATTGATGATTATTAATTTCTCACCAAATCATATGCTTGCTTATTAGGTAGCTAATCTATTTTTAGGGCTTTCCTCTAAAAACCAAGACAAGTAAACAATGACTTATCTTATACCACCATTTGAGTCATAGCCCCATGGGAACTATGCTGTAGAACTGCCAATTCATTTAGTTTTATAGCACTCTGAAACTGAACAAGGTATACAGGTTGACTAGATGATAATTATATATCCAAAACTGTCTAAGGAATAAAAGGTCTGCAGTAACACTAGTGTCATTCATATATTTGTTACTTTGCTGACCGTACTGGAAGGGTTAGTTTATGAGACTTAAAAAACCTCTTGTGAAGAAATCTTAATCTCTGTACCACATATTTGTGAGGAATAGAAAGTCAAACTGTGTGAATTCAGTGGAGAAATCTTTTATTTGTTCTTCCTTTAATAAGAATATCATATGTCACTCTGGATACAAACAAGTGACCATAGGGATATGGAAAAATGACTGGATCTCTCTTAGAATAATGAGAAGATATAAAAGATATTTGATATTCCAACATTGATTAGACTTTTTGAATATGATACTAGTTTATATTTAATTGCTTTTCCAACTTCATTTGGAAGACATCAACATACTCACAATGAAAATCAGTCCTATGAATTTTGGACTGTTTAGTTACTTTTGTTAGTCCTGGCACACTTACTTATGTATTATGTATTGCACTATAAAATAACATAACAATGTAATACATATGGTAATGTTTATTTAAAACTGAGTTGCTCCAGTTCCTTTCAAATATTAAAAAAATCATATGAAAAGATTCCATAAATGTGGGCATGAAATAAAGGCTCTTATTATTATAGGTTCTTCAAAGACACAAAACACTACTTAATGAAGTAGTGTACCATGAATACAAAACTTAAAATCTGAGTATTCTTTACAATTAGACAAAATAATAAAACTAATTCATACAGATATTAAGATTCATCTGTTTAATGCATGTGGAAAGCTTTTCCTCTGCCAATTCTCTTTGCAGGTATGAAAGAAGCCATAATGGAAAGAAACCCTGTGAATATACTCAATGTGTTAAAGCCTTTTCATGTTGCAGTCATCTTCAAGGATGTGAAAAAATTCCTGCAGGACAGAAACCATATGAAGGTATTCAATATGATGAAGTGTCTACATGTCCCAATCATCCCCAGATACTTAAAAGAACACATGCTATAAGGAAACCCATTGAATGTAATCAATGCAGTAAAGCTCTTGTCAGTCATGTTCAGCTTCAAAAACATAAAAGAAGACATAGTTTTGAATGTTATCAATGTGATAAAGCTTTTTCACAAAACTATAAACTCCAAATACACAAAAGAACACATACTGGCGAGAAACCCTACAAATGTAATCAATGTGATAAAGCCTTTTCACAGAATTGTAATCTCCGAGTACATCAAAGAATACATACTAGAGAGAAACCTTATCAATGTAATCAATGTGATAAAGCTTTTGCAAGTCATGGTGAGCTTCACAGACATAACAGAACACATACTGCAGAGAAGCCCTTTGTATGTAATCAATGTGATAAAGCTTTTTTAAGTCACTCTCAACTCCAGATACAGAAAAGAACACATACTAGAGAAAAACACTATGAATATAATCAATGTGGTAAAGCCATTTCATAGGTCAGTAGTCTAACTTCACAAAAGAACATATACTGAAGATAAAACCTATGAATGTAATCAATGTGGTAAAGTTTTTTCACAACTTAGTAGGAACCAAAATAATAAAAAAAAACACGTGATGGAGAGAAGTCTTATTAATGTAATCAATGCAGTAAGGCTTTGCAATTCATTGTGAGCTTCACAGACATAAATGAACACATAGACGAAGAAGCTCTTTAATGCAATCAATGTGATAAAGGTTTTTTATGATGCTCTAAACTCCAAATGCATGAAAGAAAACATATTGGAGAGAATTCTTATCAATGTAATAAATACAGTAAAGTCATTTTATATGTCAGTGTTCTCCAACATCAGAAAAGAACACATACTGTAGAGAAACCTTATCAATATAATCAATGTAGTTAAGGCTTTGTATGTCACAGAAGTCTTTACATCCATGAAAGAACACATACTTAATAGAAACAATACAAATTTAGCCAATGTTGTAAAACCTTTGTATGTGTTATCACTTTTAAAATCATGAGAAAGAATCACACTGCTGAGAAACTTTTTTTTCCTTTCTTTTTTTGTTATTAAAAAATTTCCACCTCCTTTCATTTCCTTCCTCCTCCCCCACCTCCATCCCCCTCCCTCTCCAGTCATAAGAGCAGTCAGGGTTTCCTGCCCTGTGGGAAGTCCAAGGTCCTCTCCCCTCCATCCAGGTCTAGGAAGGTGAGCATGCAAGCAGACTAAGCTCCCACAAAGCCTGTACATGCAGTAGAATAAAAACCCAGTGCCATTGTCCTTGGCTTCTCAGTCAGCCCTCATTGTCAGCCACATTCAGAGAGTCCGGTTTGATCACATGCTCCAGCTGGCCTTGGTGAGCTCCCATTAGATCAACCCCACCATGTCAGTGGGTGGGCACACCCCTCACAGTACTGACTTCCTTGCTCATGTTCTCCATCCTGCTCCTCATTTGTACCTTGAAAGCTCAGTCCAGTGCTCCAATGTGGGTCTCTGTCTCTATCTCCATCCATCACCAGATGAAGGTTCTATGGTGATATGCAAGATATTCATCAGTGTGGCTATAGGATAAGGCCATTTCAGGCACCCTCTCCTCAGCTGCCCAACGAACAAGCTGGGGACATCTCCTTGGATACCTGGGAACCCCTCTAGAGTCAAGTCTCTTGCCAACCCTAAAATGGCTCCCTTAATTAAGATATCTACTTCCTTACTCCCATATCCACCCTTCATCCCAACCATCCCATTCCCCCAAGCTCTTCCCATTTTCCCCTTCTCCCTTCTCTCTCCCCATCTCCCCTTACCCCCACCCCTACCCCCAAGCTCCCAATTTTTGCCTGGCGATCTTGTCTACTTTAGATATCCAGGAGGATAACTGTATGTTTTTCTTTGGGTTCACCTTATTTAGCTTCTCTAGGATCATGAATTATAGGCTCAATATCCTTTATGGCTAGAATCCACTTATGGGTGAGTATGTACCATATCCATCTTTTTGGGTATGGGTTACCTCACTCAGGATAGTGTTTTCTGTTTCCATCCATTTGCACCCCTTCCCTTCTGCGGGGTCATAAGATCCCCCAGCTCAGCCTGTTTTGGGGCTGGGACGGGGTGGTAAGTGAAACTGGGCAGGAGTTCCTTTGTTTCACTAACCCTGCACACAGCAAGCTAGCCTTTTTGTCTGTGAGGTCCATGGCCAGCAAGGGGCCCTGATCCTGTACCAGAAGACCCATTGGAGGGGTGAGTGTGTTTCTGACCAGCTGGCAAAAGCCCCAGAAAGGGAATACAGACATTCCTCAACCCCCTTAACTTTCTGGTCATTCTGCAGGGGCTTCTGTCCCTGGCTGCTGAGAAACTTTTTAAAAAATTTCCTAGACAGGATTTATTTGTAGTATTGGAGTCTGTCCTGGAAATTATTCATTGACCATGCTGGCCTTGAAGTGCCTGTCTATTCCTTTCAAGTTTAGGGATGAAAGGTGTGTGACACCATAGTCTGGCCAGAGAAGATGTGTAATGAGTATGGTAAAGTTTTACTCTTCATAGTAATCTTTATATAAAAAATGAAAGAGAACTTACGTGGTTGGCACCTAGATCTACTTCTCAGGGTCCACCATGGTCGCTGAAGGTTATTTGCCTTTTGCTATTTGGCACAGGGCCTGCCAGGCTCCAGAAGATCCTGTGGGATTAGAAATATGTAGAAAGACAAGCCTACCTTGACCTGAGCAGTGAGGCTGTTGATTCCAGTGATTCTTTCCACTGTCTGGTGATCTTCTGTTCTGATGAAAGGCAGTTTTTCCCAGTGGTCAGTGCTTGGCAGTTGAAGAGAATTGCAGAAGGATGTAGTTCTGTGCCCATTTATCTTCTGTCTTCTTTGGAGAAAGTAGAGTACTACTAGGAGCCAAACTGTCTCTTTGTGTTATAAAAAGTTTTTTATAATTAAATATTTAAATGAAATATTCCCCAGATCTCTGAGCAGTTGAGGGCTGTTTATCAGGTGTAACTACAATATAGAATTATCCTGGAGAGCTGAGTCTGAGCTTGACTGTACTGGTTCTTAACTTGACTGGTATGACTTACACTCATAAAATGATGGAAAGAAGACAAACCTGCTTGCAGTAGAAGGTTAATGGCAGAACTGACAATATAGAGAACATCTTAATTAATTTTAAATGAGGGTTGGATTAAATATAAAGTATTTTTGTAAGAAACTTAAAAGTACATATTAGTTTAAAACATGAGACTTAATTTTTTTATAGTCTGAAATGAGATGCAATGAACAAACAATTATAATATTTAACAGTAAACAGGTGCGTTTAAGTCACATGTATGCACACACACACACACACACACATACACAGTGAACAGGAATTGGACTAAGTGGATGCTCTTTGTGGGTCCTACCAAAGGCATGCCACTGCACAAAACACACATGCAACAGAGTCATCAAGAGGAATTTAGAGACAAAAACATAAGTAAACTGGGGATACCTCAGTAAAGATGATGGGACTTGGTCATCTGACCTGGCTCTCAGGTAAGTTGGCAGTGAAGTCACCTAACCTCAGTTAAGATGGCTATAAGGTCACCCATGTAAAAGAGTTAACACTGGGGAACCAGGTATGAAACACCTCAGAATGGCAGAAGTTGGCCACCTGACCTGGCTCTCAACCAAGATGGTGGCAAAGTCACCTTGACCTCAGTCAAAATGGGAGTGGTCACATGTTGTATGGAAGAGCCACAATTTATGAGTTGAAGGGATTTCAAGTTAACTAATAAGAGAGACCTAGAGGCATGATATGCCCTGTTGCCGAGCATCCATGCCACATGCCAGAATGGGAAGCAAAAGGCTGGAATTGAAAACAGCCACCTCTGCCTGGCAGTGGTGGTGCCTGCCTTTAATCCCAGCCCTCAGGAGGCAGAGGCTGGTGGCTCTCTGTGAGTTCAAGGCCAGCTTACAGAGCATGTCCCAGGACAGGCTCTTAAAAGCTACAGAGAAACCCTGTCTTGAAAAGGAAAAAGAAAAAAAAAACCTGTGAAAACAGCCATCTCATGGATCCGAGCAATCTTGTTGGCAGCAGTAGTGGTGGTAGGGGCAATTTGAGAAAACGCCTCCAATTTGCCTGTGTGCTGACAGTAGTTAGAAAGCTCCTGCAAAAGTGGAGCTGTTGGGACACCAGCAGAGTGAGGGTGGGAGCTGAAGAAGTAGGGCATTAAGACCTAGGGTTTTAGGGCCTCTAAAAAGCATCCATCCGAGTATGAGGCTGAATTGATGGGCATTGATTGCTTGCTAACCATAGCCAAAACCATGTAAACCTGTGAAAGCAGTGATACCGCAAGGCCTATAAGAAGACGTCTCCCTGTGAATACTGCATGGATTGTAGGAGAGTGTCCTCTGCCTACAGCCAGGATACTAAAGCCTGACTGACTCTGGTCAGGGTGGCTCAGAAGCCAGAGATGCCAGAGGCCACTCTGTGTGGCCTTTCACAGCATTGGGGGAAAAAAGAAAAAGAGAAAAGGAGAAAGAAAAACCTGAGAGACCCTTGTCCTTCAGTGGCAGGATGACTGACCCCAGGTCATCCAAACAATTTTAACTAAGGGAAGCAATCTAGAGATAATATCAGTGAAGGGCTCAACTATAGCTGTGAAGATGATGGTTGGGGGCTGTGCCCCCATTTCTAGGAATACCAGGAGCTTGCCAGAAGCCCACTAGTCAATTCCTTGGGTTCAGAGAAAGAGTTAAGCTGACAAGAATGGAGGAAACTCACCAACTGAAGCAAGTGGTGTGTGTAGAAACTTTGCTCAGGCAGATGGGATGGAGAGCTGTTGTAAAGAAACATGGTTCCCAAGCCCAGGGTCCCACACATCCCAAGCCAGCCCACCTGCAGGCCAGAAGGAATGTGGAGAGTTTGCCCAAGTAACAGCACCATTGTTATGGTTTAAGTAAAAATGCTGTGGATCCCCAAGTTGCTGGAGGAGCAGATCTCGAGACCATGGCAGGCCATAAAGGCAGCCATGTCCCAGGTAGGAAACCACAACAAATCCAACAAATTCTTAACACAAAACATCCAGGAAATCTGGGATACCGTGAAAAGACCAAACCTAAGAATAATAGGGATAGAAGAAGGAGAAGAATTACAGCTCAAAGGCCCAGAAAATATATTCAACAAAATTATAGAAGAAAATTTTTCCCAACCTAAAGAAGGATATTCCTATGAAGGTACAAGAAGCTTACAGAACACCAAATAGACTGGATCAAAAAATCCATAAAATAATCAAAACCAAAACATACAGAGTAAAGAGCGAATATTAAGAGCTGCAAGGGAAAAAGTTCAAGTAACATATAAAGGGAAACCTATCAGAATTACACCTGACTTCTCAATGGAAACCATGAAAGCCAGACAGTCCTGCATAGATGTGCTGCAGACACTAAGAGACTTTGGATGCAAGCCCAGACTACTAAACCCAGCAAAGCTTTCATTCACCATCAATGGAGAAAACAGATATTCCAGGACAAAAANGATAGATGTACTGCAAAAACTAAGAGACCATGGATGCAAGCCCAGACTACTATACCCAGCCAAGCTTTCATTCACCATAAATGGAAAAAAAAAAAAAAAAAAAAAAAAAAAACGATTTAAACAATATGTATCCACAAACCCAGCCATACAGAAAGTACTAGAAGGAAAACCTCAACTCAAGGAAGCTAACTACACCCAGAAAAACACAGATATCTGATAACCCCCCTCCAGCATAAAATTTTACTGAATACTGTTCTCTACAGCTTATATAATCCAGCAAAGTTTTCAAGCAATATAGGAATTACAATGTATTTACCTTGTATCCTTTAAGTGAATGATTATAATGAATACAGGTAAAAGCATGTTTCCATATCCCTTACATGATTAAACATTTTCTTATTACAGGTGAAAAATATCCTAAGTGCCCTCATACATTCATACCAAAGGAACTTATATTATAGTTTAACCCTGTAGGCAAACAAGATATTCTTCTCCATCATGTCTTTCACTGGCAGGCTGCATTTTGCACTTACAAAGAAAGGACCAAATACTTTATTACCGTTCTTGAGAGGTAATCTTATGGTAAATATTAAAGAAATCAAATAGAATCAGTCAGCTCTACTTTAAATCTTTAGTGTGCATATCCATTCTTCAATAGATTTTTATATTGGGAGATTGAAGCTAAAAGTGGTTATTTAAAATTAATCACTACTTTTGATAATTAACCAATCCTAACAAGAAAAGCATGTCAGCTAATATTAATTGGGCTGCTTTGTTCTTGCTCCCTGACCTTAAGAAGTTCCTCATTCAACTCTGTACCTTTCCATTATGTTTAAAGATTACATATGTTCCTGCATGACTTTGAGATAAATGTCCCTAAATGTCTTTGCTTTTACATTGTGATCATGTTGTGTTCAGAAGTGGATTTGTTAACCAAAGATGCTCAGGAATTAGGGAGAACTCCACAGAAACATGTCCAGACTCCCTAAATAAAATCCCCATGCTTTCTTTGTTTAGGAAAAGCATTGATTTGGAAATACTATCCATGATCTCCTTGTCACTTGAGTTAAGAAGCCTTTCTCATTTCTTCTGTATTGGCTGCTGTGATGGCTATTCTAGGTAGTCAAAGTGAATACCTCTGGATTTAACTAAAACCCAAATAGCTGGGTACACCTAGAAAAGGTTTTTCTTATTAAAAGTCTTGAAATGGGAAGACCCATTTTTAACCATGATCTTTTGATGTGATAAGATCCAATTAACCAGCTTGATAGTTGTGCACATCTTTAATCTCGGCACTCAGGTAGCAGTAGCAGTTTTATTTTCTGAGTTTGCAACCAACCTGGTGTAGAGAATATGATCCAGATAAATAGGGTGTCAACAAAACAAAAAAAAAAACAAAAACAAACAAACAAGGAAATAATCAATGAAACAAAAAGATCTATCTATAATCTGGATCACACCTTACTTATATAGGGATGTTGAAGAAGAAAAACCTCTCTCTATTTGCCTGTTTGCCATAGCTCTGGCTACCAAAGTTATTCCTTTAATATCTTTAGAACCTGCTTCTTGATAATTCTCAAGTATACCGAAAACCTGTTGAGACATCCAGACTTATGGACCAAAAGACTACTGGATTCTTTGGCTTTCCATTGGTAGACAGTCATTGTTGGAATAACTGGACCACGGTCTCTGTGATATTCTCATAAATCCACTTTCTAGAAACATGGGAAGTTTCATTGTACCAGTCGTCTTCAGGGTAGAAAACCTGGAATAATGCAAGGATGTTTTTTTTCACCTTCCTACTGAGGCAGATATCCTGGCTCACCATAGTGCTCATAAAAGCATTCTTCCTGACCCCATTCACTCTAAGTATTCAACTTACCATGCAGACTACACTTTTTATTGTTATTCATTTCCCAGGACTTTGACCCGAATTTCTAAGATAAAAATCCTAATGCTATGGAGTCATCATCCTGTCTTCTGGCAGGAGATAAATATATCATTTGTTTGTGATCTGGTTCCTGAGTTGTTTTCACTTGATGTCTGAAGAGTCTGTACAACCAGGTAAAACGTGCCTTAAGTTCTCCTGATGTCAGCCTGGAGGCACAGAATTAACATCATCTTTTGTGTTCTAAAATCTGTATTTTTTAGTAGACAGTGCATCCTTCCACCTGTTGAACAGGAGAATCACTCCACTCCACATCGTGTGATGGGCTGCGGTATCTGTGCACATCGTATCCAGGAGAAAAAAGGGAATGTGGCTGTGGACTTTAGGAAGAGAGCTGGATCATCTATTTGAGACAGGGGTAAAGTGATAATTGAAATTCATATCTCTGCAGATCAGGAAACTGTCTGGTTCCGAGGTGGAAGCCAGATCCCAGAAACCCTGTGCTGGGTCTTTAAGCACACTGTAACCATAGGGAGGTGCTCTTGTCACTCAAGCCTCACTAGCCAATCAGGGCCTCCAAGCCTACCTTTCAGTCAGACACTTCCTGGCGCCGTGCTGCGTGCTTGATTGTAAAGCAGAGCAGGCCCCAGTGGATTGTGTGCTGCGCTGTGAGCGCTACTGCGGGAAACTGTGAGGAGAGCATGGGTGAGCCTGGCAGCAGCAACCTGGTGAGCAAAGGGCTTCTGTCCCAAGTTGGGGAGGGGAGGATGATGAGCCCATGGCGACGGTGTGGCAGGCCCTCTCCGAGGCTACGTGGGAACCTGCGCCCACAGTCAGTGTTCTCTGAAGTCCCATGTGGTCCTTGCAGCTCCCCAGACCCAGGTGCTGGCCCCTGGAATAACTTCCTCTGTGGGCTGCATCTATGAAAAGCATTTCGAGCAAGAAGGTGTGTGTAGAAATATCTTCGTAGTCAACATCAATGTGATTTTGATGCATCTGGAAGGCAAGTAGCCAAACTTGGGGAGGCCTAGGTTCTCTAGGATCTTAAAGAAATTCTGTGCTTTGCATTTACTATTTTGGAGTAAAATCCACATGGAGGTAATTTTGTGGAGTTTGTAAATGGCATTCTTGTGTTGGATACCACTCCACTTCTAAGTTTGATATAGAAGAGGAGAATTGTTGAAAGAGGTGATTTACCAATGCTTAGAAGATATTAGCTGAGGAAGGCTGCCTTTAAAATAACCCGAAGGAACAAATCCCAGCCACATTCAGAGGGACTAGTTTGACCCCATGTTCGTTCACTGGGATTTGTCTCTGTGCATGTACTGGCTTTTTGGGATCCTATTCTCTACTAGATGTAGTAGGGAGGGCCTTGGGCTTGGCACAGGGCAGGGTGCCTTGTTCTTCCTTAGGATTGGAGGCAGGAGGGTAGGAGCGTGTGGGGAAGGAGTGGGATTAGGGGAGGGAGAATTTGGGTTGGTATTTTTTAAAGTAATAAAATAATAATAATAATGATAATAATAAAAACCTGAAAAAATAACCCAAAGATAAGCAGTTTGCTAACTAGGCCTGTGAGAGATGCACATTTGTTCAGCAGCATTGTTCAGACATTTGGCTGTAAACCATGACAAATTAGACAGCCCTAGTTTATAAATAGCCACTAGGCGCATCCCCATATGAAAGAACAGGCCTCTTAACAATCTACTCAAAGTGGCATTATCAGGTCACAATGAACATTACTGTATGGTGTGACATAAAGTTCCAGTTTTATTCTATAGAAAATTATAGTTCTGCCAGATGCACAGTGTTAAAGCCAACCTCATCTACACATGCATAGCCATACAAATTCATATATTGTCGGGAGGATAGTCTATCAAAATATTATTTTATAATTATGTAAATGATTATGAAGCAAAGCACTGAATCTCTTAGAGAAGAGGTCATGGCTAGTGACCCCATTTCAAGGGGGTGGCTTATTCTCAGCCCAGGCTATCATGAACATCTCCTAAGTATAGAAAGGAAATAGAAGCAGACAGACTGCCATGAGAACTATGGCTTAATAATTTCTCTCCAGCTAGAGAGTTCCACAACCAGTCCAGGAGACCTCCTCCCTTTAGAGTCAAACACCTCAGTCTGTGAACTTGTCACACAGATTCTACTGGGGTTAGTGTGGCATCTCTCCCTTTTTAATTTTTTACTTGAAGCCTGGCGGTGGTGGTGTACTCCTTTAATCTCAGCACTCGGGAGGCAGAGGCAGGTGGATCTCTGTGAGTTCGAGACCAGCCTGGTCTACAAGAGCTAGTTCCAGGACAGGCTTCAAAACCACAGAGAAACCCTGTCTCGAAAAACCAAAAAAAGAAAAAAAAATTTTTTTTAATTGAAGCTTGTAAATATCTCTTTTGGCAGTGGAAATGGAATAGAAGACTAGTCTTAAAATAAATGGAAGAACAAGGAGAAAAAGAAAAATTATTCCTGTAGCCACGGCAATAACAATAATCCAATGTAACCACCTTATAGGGTTCAAAGACCACAAACCAGAACTAATAGACTGAGCCAAATCCTCTAGACCAATAGACCCATTATAGGCCTTGTTCATAGCTGAAATTTGAGTTTTTAATTGAGCCATAGCATGAGTAATATCATTGTCTTTCCAAACTCCCAACAAATGATTTTTAGTAAGGTTCCAATTATGATTTTTATCGTAAATTAATGGTAATACACATATATGTATCGAAAGCTGACATGGCACCTGGTAGAAAGCTGAACCTTAATATTTTTTAATCTTTTGTTCTAATTCTAAAACGACATCCTCTAAAGCATCAAGCTTTGCTTTTAGTTTTGATCTATAATTTGTTGCCTTGCTAATACTAAAGAAACATTCTTATTTAAATCATTAACAAAATGTTAATTTTTATCTTTGAGACTAGAGCTACAGATGAAACTGTCAGTGAAGTTACAATAGCTATTAAAGCACTAACTAATACCTAACATCAAGGCTTCTAGAAAATGTCTTGGTCTAATGAGCTCATTAATTTTTTGAAGTGTTTGTAAGGCTTCATTGCCAAACCAAGCATCATCTTTCAAATCTACAGGAAGCATAATATTGGAAGGTCTTTATAATATCCAAATGACTGAATAAGTCTCAGCTAAACTTGAATCAACACAATTAGTTAAAATACACCTGGAACAGCTAACTTGATAAGATTGTTCTGATTTAATAATTTTTCAATCTGAAGATTGTCCAGCAAGTATACTATAAGGATAGCCTAAACAGGATCTAATTCTTATAGGAGTGCTCTTAGTTTGCAGTGCTCTTAAAATAAACTAAGTCAGTTGCAGCAAAAGGTCTGAATAATCCTGGAAAAACTTTTAACATTTCGCCTGAGGGAGAATGATTGACATAAATAGGTTCCACCCATCCTGGTGTGAACCATCTATTGATAGGCTCTTCTGTAAATACCTCAGGCTTATATCCATGGTAAAGTAATTCTTCATTAAATAAATATTTTCTATAACAACTTTTGAAACTACAGAATAATCATAAATTGTTTCTTGAGTCTCCCAAGGATTATATGCCATAGCCCAATGTTCAAACCCACACTTAAGCCAATTTGGCCTTACATCTCTGAGCAGAGATGATTCTCATATCTTATCTTTGTCTCAATATTCTTTTACACATGATTCGATAGGAATGGTTTCTGTTTCTAGTAATCTGACCTCAGTACCATTATTGTAACCATTCCCCAAAATCTTTATTTTAATTTTTCACATAAACCTTCTAATGATATGGAGGCAATGCATCTGGAACATCAGAAAGAAAAGTTCCATAAGTAATTGTAAAGGCAACCCATGAGAGGTGTTCTCTTTATAGCAGTACAAATTGGAGCGGAATAAGACATTCCTTCATATTTAATTAAGTGGAGGTCATATAGGAGGAGAAATCAGCTTGTCCCCCCATCAGCCCAGTCATCACCCTGATGTTCACATCATCTCCTCAACCCATGGGGTGAAGTGGAGGATGGGGGAACGGAAACCCAAAACAAGGCTGCAGGGGCAGGACATACTTGCATAGCAATGACAGCAAGCATAGGAAGAAACATATTCGCAACTGATGGTGGCTTTCCGGTGTTAGAGACCATTTGCTGAGCTTTCCGGGTGACTTGCTTCAATTGCCCCCAAGTAGGTGGATTTATCCTCACAATGGATGACCATGCAGGGGGAGTTGAAGACGCCTGCAAAGAAGAGAGATCAAACTTCCTCATTTTCTGTAATACTTTTCTCCTTCTGTCTCTTCCTTCTCTTCTGAGTTCTTGAAAGAGTCTTTTTGTTGGAAAGGTCGAATAAGCCTGTCTGAGACCCAGATTGGGTTTTCTGCATCCTGTGGAAAAACACATGCAAATCCTCTTCCCAGGGTGATTAGTACATCTGGCCCTTTCCAAATGCCTCTTAAAAGATCTTTCCAGATTACTAAATCAGGAACCCAATTTCATTGTAAAGGAACCCAATGCTCTTGCATAGGAGTAAGACCTTTATCATCTGTATTAAAATGATTAGTAGTAAATAAAGCATGACTTAATAATTTTTTTTTAAATTTTTTTTAAATATAATTTTTTTATTGAAAAAAAAAGATTTCTGCCTCCTCCCCGCCTCCCATTTCCCTCCCCGTCTCCCTTTTCCCCCCTCCTCCCTCTCCTCTCCCCCTCCCCCACTCCTCTCCCCCTCCCTCTCCAGTCTGAGGGGCAGTCAGGGTTCCTTGCCCTGTGGAAAGTCCAAAGTCCTCCCCGCTCCATCTTGGTCTAGGAAGGTGGACATCCAAACTGGCTAGGCTCCCACAAAGCCAGAACATGAAGTAGGATCAAAACCCAGTGGCATTGTCCTTGGCTTCTCAGCAGCCCTCATTGTCCGCCATATTCAGAGAGTCCGGTTTTATCCCATGGTTTTTCAGTCGTAGTCCAGCTGGCCTTGGTGAGCTCACAATAGATCAGCCCCACTGTCTCCGTGGGTGGGTGCACCCCTCGTGGTCCTGACCTCTTTGCTCATATTTTCCCTCCTTCTGCTCCTCCTTGGGACATTGGGAGCTCAGTCCTGTGCTCCAGTGTGGGTCTCTGTCTCTATCTCCATCCATCTCCAGATGAAGGTTCTATGGTGATATGCAAGATATTTATCAGTATGGCTATAGGATTGGGTCATTTCAGGTTCTCTGTCCTCAGCTGCCCCAGGAACTAACTGGGGACATTGCCCTGGGCACCTGGGAGCACCAAATCTCTTGCCAACCCTAAGATGGCTCCCTTAATTATGATGTGTGCTTCCCTGCTCCCCTATCCGACGCATGACTTAATAATTGATGAGGTGAATAGAAATGACCACTAAATTTTAATCTTTAAAGTTGTATTTTAAGATTTTGATGATCCTTTCTATAATACCCAGGCCTTGGGGATTATATGGAATTCCTGTTATATGTTCTATACCCCATTGAATGCAAAACTTTGCAAAAGCTTGAGAAGTATAAGCTGAAGCATTATCGGTTTTAATTCTTTTGGCACACCTAAGAAGGAGAAGCATATAACAAGATGTTTTATAACATCCTTTACAGCTTCCCCCGTTCTTGCAGTGTCCATAACCACATGTGAATAATATCTATAGTAACATGTACATAGACCAATTTTCTAAAATCTGGGATATGTGTCACGTCCATTTGCCATAAAACCTGTGATTTAAGGCCTCTTGGATTAACGCCCATTTTCAATGGATGATATACATCCAGACAATGTTTACAGTTTTTTTTTTTTTGGAGCCTGTCCTGGAACTAGCTCTGTTGACCAGTCTGGTCTCGAACTCACAGAGATCCACCTGCCTCTGCCTCCTAAGTGCTGGGATTAAAGGCGTGCGCCACCACCCGCCCGGCTGTTTACAGTTCTTTACAATTTGCCTAGCTCGTTCTCTTGTTAAATTAAACATCCTTTTCAAGTGCTGGATTAGAGGGGTGTGTCATCACAGTCTGACCAGAGAAGCTCTTTAAACATAAGGAGTGTTGTAAAGTTTCTCCTCTTCTTGGTTTTCTTTATACAAGAGTAAAACTTTTAGTGGATAATAGGTCAGTTAAAGGCTTTGCATATCACAATAATCTTTGAGGACCTGAGAAGATTCATACTGAAGGGAATGTAACTATAAATGTATTGGTAATATCTTCAGGCAACATACATTTACTTACATAAGATTGTGATGAAAAAAGCCTTCAAGTGTCAACCATCTAGTCAAGCATTATAAAGTGTCTATTAGCCAGGCAGTGGTGGTGCACGCCTTTAATCCAAATGGCCAATATAAGCACCTAGATGGGCAGGACCAGAAGTTGGATGGGCCAGAGAACTAGGGTAAAACCAAATGTAAGTAACAAAAAAGAAAAACAAGTCCCTTGTAATGGTCCCTATCTCGTTGTCAAATGGCTCTCCAGTCTCCAATTTCATTCAGCTTCTTTCTCTTTGTCTGGTTCCATGCACCATTAGCAGCTCTCCTTGGCAGGTTACCTAAAACCCCGGCATCTCTAATGTCTTGGGGAATTACAAAATTCCACTGTCCAATAGCTAAGATCCACTCAGAATCTTCTGGGCTCCACCACAGGCCTTGCTTCAGTTCTCTGAGTCTTCCCTCTGCAGTACACACAGCTGGTCGTCAGACTGGCTCAATTCTACTGCCACCTCTGTTCTCGGGGGGGTCATCTCACAGGACTGTTATCTTCAAAGCCTGGGAGCTTCTCTTGCAACAGGGTGGCACTTTCACTAATAGTCTCTTATAGGCTCTCCTCAGGGAGCCAAGCCTCAACTTCTTGGCATGACCTTTACAGGCCTGGGCATTCAACAGCCAATAATTCTGCACCTTCAGTGATGGCCTTTCCTGGCCTCTCACAGTGCCAAGCCTCAAACCCCTCCATGCCTTCAAACTCGGTACCACCTGGGTGACACACATTACTAAGTCCACCTGGCAGCATGATTTACAACCTTGGATACCTCCAGAAGACAGCTTCTCTGTGCTCTTTTTCAGCACTTCCCAGACATTTTCATATTAGTGATGCTGGTTGCTTAAGCATTAATTAATTAATTAATGTGGATTAACCATTTCTAATTTCTTAGCTATAGCCACTGAGGGTCCTATACCCAGCAGTGCAGAATTTTGCATAAGTACTTCTGACAGCCGGGCGGTGGTGGCGCACGCCTTTAATCCCAGCACTCGGGAGGCAGAGGCAGGCGGATCTCTGGGAGTTCGAGGCCAGCCTGGTCTACAAGAGCGAGTTCCAGGACAGGAACCAAAAAGCTACGGAGAAACCCTGTCTCGAAAATCCAAAAAAAAAAAAAAAAAAGTACTTCTGATATCTTGTTCATCACAGCTGATTCTTCAGCCACAGCGAAACAGAACTAGAGGATCAAAACTCCTTTCTTTTTTCCTTTGCTCTAAGTCCAGAACCACATGGCCAAAGCTGTCAAGCTCTGCTGCTTACAGGGGCTGGAACATGGCTCCTTGTTGAATTACATTTTCACCAGTTTTCTATCTTTCACTGCCTAAGCTTGGCTGTCCGGAAACTTTGGCCTTGAACTCACAGAGATAGGGTCGTGAAGGCCTCTGTGTCCTGAGTCCTAGGATTAAATGTGTGTGCCACCATCCCCTCAGAACTTCTCTCCCTTTGTTCCTTTTCTTAATCTGTTTATCTCCTTGAACAGAGGAGTTAGCTACATTCCACTTTCGCATGCCCCCTTTCTTCTCTAATATTCTCTTGTTCACCTTGCTCCTTTCATTATATATCTCCATTAGAGTTACCACTAATATCCACATGACAGAATCTAGATTAAGCTCCTTTGAGATTACTTCTGTCAATGAAATTAATAAAAAAAAAATCTCTTCATTTTCACCTTAGGGAGATTCATTTGCAAAATGCAGCCTCTTCCTTAACTACTTATCATAACAATGATTTCTAGGAATCATAGGAAAATACTCCTCTGAAACCCCATAAGCTATCTCCTACTATTTCATACCATTTTCAAAGCCATGTCTCTTAGCCTCTTACTAGTATGCCGACTACACTTTTCCTAACCCAAGTTCTCAAAGTCCATATTATTTCAAACAAAAGTTTGGTCAGGCCTATCACAGCAATACCCCAGTCCCTGGGAACAACAACTTCTGTTTTAGTTAGGCCTTTATTGCTGGGAAGTGACACCATGGCCATGTAAACGTTTACAATTTCAGACAAAAGCTGGGTGTTGTTGGTGCACACCTTTAATCCCAGCACTCCGGAAGCAGAGGCAGGTGGATCTTTGTGAGTTTGCGGCCAGCCTGGTCTACAAAAGCTATTTCCAGGACAGGCTCCAAAGCTACAGAGAAACCTTGTCTCAAAAACCAAAAAAGAAAAAAAAATCAGACATAGAGTGTGGAGGAACAAGGAACCTTATAAAGGGAGATATCAGCAATTAGACTTTGATATGACAGCATATGACCAAGTTAATGCAGCTGCCAAGAAAACCTGGCATAGACTTTCATCTTCTAAAGAACAGGCTGGAAAGTTGTCTAGTATAAGACAGGGACCAGATAAAATATTTCAAGACTTTGTCCCAGACTGACACAGACATCTAATAGGTTGATTGGAGATACAGAAGCAGGGCAATAGATAGGTAAAGA